>NW_022162331.1:0-6401 GCF_008728515.1 Papio anubis | reverse complement strand
GTCAAGAGATCAAAACCATCCTGGCCAACATGGTGAAACCCCGTCTCCACTAAAAATACAAAAATTAGCTGGGCATAGTGGCACGAGCCTGTAGTCCCAGCTACTCAGGAGGCTGAGGCAGGAGAATCGCTTGAACCAGGAGGCGGAGCTTGCAGTAAGCTGAGATGGCACCACTGTACACCAGCCTGGCGACAGAGCGAGACTCCGTCTCAAAAAAAGAAACTCAACTTAAGTGCCCATAATAGGAAGTTGTAACTTTTCACCTAGGTGGACTGAAGCCAGTTCATAGCCCTAGAGCCCCACAGTGGAAAGGGGATCAGGTTTCCTTGAGAAAGGATTTTCCAGTGCTGGCACCCAAGGTACCTATAACTATTTACTAAAGTGACTGTGTGTCTTTTGAGGAGTGCTAGATACTGGCTCTGTCTTGGTCTGTTCGGGCTGCTATAACAAAATACCATAGATTGGGCGGCTTATAAACAATAGAAATTTATTTATCACCGTTCTGGAGGCTGGGAAGTCCAAGATCAAGGTGTTGGCAGAGTCAGTGTTGGGTGAGGGCCTGTTCCTCAGAGACAGCCGTCTTGTCACTATAGCTTCACATGGTGAAAGAAGCAAGGCATCTCTCTGGGGATCTCTTTTATAATGGCACTAATCCCATTCGTGAGGGCAGGGCCCTCATGACCTGATCACCTGCCAAAGGCCTTCCAAATGCCATTACCTTGGGGGTTTGGTGGCTCATGCCTGTAATCCTAGCACTTTGGGAGGCCGAGGCGGGCAGATTGCCTGAGCTCAGGAGTTTGAGACCAGCCTGGGCAACGTGGTGAAACCCCATCTCTGCTAAAATGAAAAGAAAAAGCCAGTTATGGTGGCGTGCGCCTGTAGTCCCAGCTAGTCAGGAAGCTGAGGCAGGAAAATCACTTGAACCCAGGAGGCAGAGGTTGCAGTGAGCGGAGATCATGCCACTGCACTCTAGCACTCCAGCCTGGGTGACAGAGCAAGACTCCGTCTCCAAAAAAAAAAAAATTCAGATTATGAGGCCAGGCGTGATGGCTCATGCCTGTAATCCCAGCACTTTGGTAGGTTGATGCAGGCGAATTACTTGAGGTCAGGAGTTCGAGTCCAGCCTGGCCAACATGGAGAAATCCCATCTCTACTAAAAGTATGAAAATTAGCTGGGCTTGGTGGCATGTGCGTGTAATCCCAGCTACTCGGGAGGCTGAAGCATGAGGATCACTTGAACCCTGGAGGCAGAGGTTGCAGTGAGCAAAGATTGCACCACTGCACTCCAGGGCGATAGACTGAGACTCTGTCCGCAACCCCCCTCCAAAAAAAAAGGCCAGGGGAGGTGGCTTACACCTGTAATCCCAGCACTTTGGGAGGCCGAGACAGGCAGATCACTTGAGTTCAGGAGTTTGAGACTAGCCTGGCCAACATGGTGAAACCCCGTCTCTACTAAAAATACAAAAATTAGCTGGGCGTGGTGGTGCACGCCTGTAAGGCCAGCTATTCAGGAGGCTAAGGCAAGAGAATCACTTGAACCCAGGAAGCAGAGGTTGCAGTGAGCTGAGATTGCGCCACTGTACTCCAGTCTGGGTGACAGAGTGAGACTCTGTCACAAAAAGAAAAAAAGATTTCAGCAGATGAATTTTGGGGGAACATAAACATTTAGTCCGTTGCAGGGTCTAATTAGATGATGATAATTTCTGCCAACACAAAATACCACTGTAGTCCACGTGTCACAAACTAGGGGCTTATGGTGAGTAGGTAAAAAAAAAAAAAAATGGAGTTTTGGCCCAAGTCTGTCCCACTGTGGGCCCGGCAGATCCATCGACCAACTATGGTCATTTCCGCAGTTCTTGACTGTATGATTGGAATAGACATACTCAATAATCCACATTGACTCCCTGATCTGTGGAATGAAGATTGTTAATGGTAGGTAGAGCCCACCAGAAGCCCTTGGAATTTCTCTTCTTTACTAGGATAGTTTTTTTTTGTTTTTTTGTTTTTTTGTTTTTTTTTTGTTGAGACGGAGTCTCGCTCTGTCACCCAGGCTGGAGTGCAGTGGCAGGATCTCGGCTCACTGCAAGCTCTGCCTCCCGGGTTTATGCCATTCTCCTGCCTCAGTCTCCCAAGTAGCTGGGACTACAGGTGCCCGCCACCTTGCCTGGCTAGATTTTTTTTATTTTTTAGTAGAGACGGGGTTTCACCGTGTTAGCCAGGATGGTCTCAATCTCCTGACCTCATGATCTGCCTGTCTTGGCCTCCCAAAGTGCTAGGATTACAGGCTTGAGCCACCGTGCCCGGCCCTTTACTAGGCTACTTAACCAAAAGTAGTATCATTTTCCCAGAGAGAATTGCAGAGAATAATGACATTAAAGACTTGAAATACATAGGGGTGGTAATTCCTGTCTTATTCCCATTTAAATTACCTGTTTGAACTGTACAAAAGGCATGATCTTGGAGAATATCTGTGGATTAGATGTACTGTGGTCTATTTCTACTCATACTTCTGACACCAAATGCATGGGTTTTTGTTTTTGTTTTTTTCCATACTGACAACCAATTCTCCAACTTTCTAGACACCAGCTGGTTGTAAAGTGATTTGATTCTATTCCAATACTAACTACTTGGAGTTAATGCAGACCCCACAGGTTAAGGGCACAGTCCCACAATACTGCCCCTACTTCACATGTCTGTCACAAGTCTGGGCCTCCCATACCCCTGACCAATCAGCTAGCAATTGGAGTTTCCCACAATCCCGTTCTTATGTTTAATGATTTACTAGAATAGCTCACAGAACTCAGAAAGGCACTTTGCTTACTAATACTGCCTTAATATAAAGTATACAACTCAGGGACAGCCAAATGGAGGAGAATGGGATGAGGCATGTGGGAATGAATGTTCCTGGAACCGAGCCGGGTCCAGCTGCATTTTCTTGTGACACAATAACAAGAAGCAGACAAACTAAGAAAGAAGGGAAGTTATTGCTGTAACTGGATACAGGGAGAACGCTGGAGATAATTCCACCAGACCAACTCAAAGTATTACAGTTTTCTTAGTTCTTATACAGGTTGGGGTTATGTGCCTATGTGCAGCATAACATTTGCCTAAGTCTATAGATAACTAATTTTGTTTCAATTAGAAGGTCAGAGGCCAAGAAGATTGCTTGCTAAGTCCAATTAAGAGTCACCAGTACTTTCAAGGCCTGTCTACTGTGGTACCGGAGTGATTATTTCTATCTTATCTCATTAACAGCTTGGTCCAGAGAGCTGCCTTAGACGGTCCAATAAATCTGTTCACACAGTTGCCTCTGTTACCTTGACTCGTCTCAGATTTCATTGACCTAAGATGGGTCCTGGCACTAGGAATGGAAGGCTGTCTCCATTATTTCGGCTTGCTCCAAGTTAGGGAGAAGCCCCTGCAAGGCTCTTACTGACCATATGTTTCATATCTAGCTTTGATATCTGGGCACCGATTTCTCTAGGTTTAATTATTTGCTCAATGTTAAGGTAGCTCTGTGGAAATTTGTCTGTGTAACTGGAGGGCTATGCAGCCTGTCTGTGTGACTGTCATGGAGGCCTGTTTATGTGATTGTCAAGGAGAACTGTCCTGCCACAGGAAGGCCTGCTCTCTGTGGGCACACCACCCTCCCAGCACCTTGATGTGTTCAACCTAGAACCTCTCTGAAGCCCACTTTAGGGGACTTTATAGAGGCTTTATTACATAGGCATGATGGATTACATCATTGGCCACTGGTGATTGAAGTCAATCTCCAGCCCTTCTCTCCTGTCTGAGAGTTGGGGGTCAGGGTTGAAAGTTCCAACTCGCTAATTACAAGGTTGGTTCCCCAGGCAATTAGTGCCCAACCCCAACCCCGATGCTATCTAGGGGCCCACCAAGAGTCATCTCATTAGCATAAACACAGGTATGGTTGAAAGGAGCTTATTATGAATAACAGAAGATGCTCCTCTCACCTCTGTTACTCAGGAAATGACAAAGATTTTAGGAGCTCTGTGCCAGGAACCAGGGATGAAGGCCAAATATATATTTTGTATTATGTTGCAGTGTCTCAAGATGGTTACTTTCATTGCAGCTACTATCCCAGATATGGAATCTATTGCAGCAAATCAGCATAGTCCTTGGTACTTGATATGCAGATACCAATTTAGAAAAATGTCCTTTTTCTTCTTTTTTTTTTTTGAGACGGAGTCTCACTCTGTCATCCAGGCTGGAGTGCAGTGGCACGATCTTGGCTCACTGCCACCTCCACCTCCCAGGTTCAAGCGATTCTCCTGCCTCAGCCTCCTGAGTAGCTGGGATTGCAGGTGCCTGCCACCACGCCTGGCTAATTTTTGTAATTTTAGTAGAGACAGGGTGTCACCTTGTTGGTCAGGCTGGTCTCAAACTCCTGACCTTGTGATCTGCCTGCCTCGGGCTCCCAAAGTGCTGGGATTATAGGCGTGAGCCAGCGCGCCTGGCCAAAAAGTCCTTTTTGTTTATGCAAAATTGCAGGGACCACCAGAAGTAATTTGCTTTAACCTAACATAGTCAACTATACACCTTTTTCATCTCGCCTCAGGGCTTTCTCAACTCTCTTGCCCTCTTTCATAATCTAGTCCACGGAGATCTTGATTGTCTTGATATCCCGTAGAACGTCACACTGGTGGACTACATTGATAAATCATGTGTATTGGTGTCAAGCATACAGGATAAAGTGAGGTCAAGACCAAGGTGTGATTGATAACTGACAAAGTTACAATAAGCCACTTTTAGATTGTTTATTACTCAGACAGCAAAAAGAATAGCTCATGGGGAGCCAACATCTTTGGCGACTAAGAAGCTGATAGTAGGCTGCAGCTAAGCAGGCTTGCAGGACTGATTGTGTAGCTCTATTCCTGAGGGGTTGATCTGGGAAGTCTCATACCTCATCAGAACCTGGGAGCAATGAGAAACTGTCTCACGATAATTTATGGAAGATAGGAAGTATCCCCACAAGCTTCCATCTTATGTCTACCAAGGCATTCTTCCAAGACTTAGGTAAGCTGCCATCTGTGCCTTTTTTTTTTTGAGACAGAGTCTTGCTCTGTCAGCCGGGCTGAGCGATTTCAGTTTACTGAAACCTTGTTCAAGCAATTTCTGTTTCAGCCTCCCAGTGAAGCTGGGACCAGGCGCAGCCACCACACCTGGCTAATTTTTTGTATTTTAGTAGAGACGGGGTTTCACCATGTTGTCCAGGCTGGTCCCGATCGCCTGACCTCATGATCCACCCACCTCAGCCTCCCAAAGTGCTGGGATTACAGGCGTGAGCCACTGTGCCCGGCCGCAATTCAAGCTTTTAATGCATGGCCTCTGTGGATAAGTGCACATTGCCAGAGTGCCATGGAGGAGCCATTCCTCTACAATTGGATTACAGGGCAGGAAATAGCAAGTACCTTAGATATCTTAGACACATGTGAGCCAAAGAGTGGGAAATAAACCCCCCAAAGATTCAGGAGCCCACTACCTCAATGAAGCTCCTGAGGGTCCAGTGGTTTGGGAGAATGTTGGGATATTCCTCCTAATGTGAAATAAGATGTTTCACCATACACTGCTTGTCATTAAAAAGAAACACAATGCTTGGTGAGACTTTTTGGATTTTGGATACAACATATATTCTATTTGAGTGAGCTGCTCTGACCCAGTTACCAGTAACCTGTTGAGCTGCTGGTTTTGAGTGGGACCTATAGCAAGAGAAAGGTCTGGTGAAATCCAGACTGCAGTACCAGGTTTTCTGCCACTTGGGCCTTATGACTAAGTAGATTCTTTAATGCTCCATGTGCATATGGTTAATAGGAGTGCTCCATGGAGCCTCTACCAAGCCCCAATAGGAGGATACAGACCTCCGCAAAGTCATACCCTTGTCTGTAGACAAGTTTCTCCTTTTGAGAAACATCTCATGTCTTGCTACTGAGCCCTTGTTGAAATTGAACACCTGATGCGGGAACAGTGGGTGACTATGTGACTGAGCTGCTCATCATGCATTGAGTATTATCTGATCCACCAAGCTGTAAGGTTGAGCGTGGGCAGCCACAATCCATCATCAAGTGGAAATGGTGTGGCCGGGCGCGGTGGCTCACGTCTGTAATCCCAACACTTTGGGAAGCTGAGGCGGGCAGATCACGAGGTCAGGAGTTGGAGACCAGTCTGACCAACGTGGTGAAACCCTGTCTCTACTAAAAATACAAAAATTAGCTGGGAGTGGTGGTGCATGCCTGTAATCCTAACCACTTGGGAGGTTGAGGCAGGAGAATTGCTTGAACCTGGGAGGCAGAGGTTGCAGTGAGCCAGATTTCACCATTGCGATCCAGTCTGGGTGACAAGAGTGAAACTCCGTCTCAAAAAAAAAAAAAAAAAAAATATAT
>NW_022162330.1:0-6404 GCF_008728515.1 Papio anubis | reverse complement strand
TCTCCCACACTCAGGCAGTTCTCCCACCTCAACCTTCCAAAGTGCTGGGATTCCAGGTGTGACCTGCCTGTAATACCACAGAGGTGTGACCTCACAACTGGCTGAGGGGGTTAATTTTTAATTATATAAAGAACTCAAAGCAAATATTAGAAGGAGCCTAAATGCCTACAGCAGCTGATGAGTAAATTGTGATACATCTATATAACAAAATATTATGCAACCATGAAAAGGATTAAGATAGATCAATAGGTATTGGCACAAATATCCACGAAATATGAAAATGTGAAGTGATGTTCAATCACCATGTATGTGTCTTGAAGGATATGGCCCATTTTCTCAATAGCAATTATTTCCTGAGATAAGATTATGGGTCTAAAGACTGAAGGAAACTTTTCACTTATTTATTTAAAAGTATTTACTATTTTTATAATTTAATAAAAGATTAAACAGATCATCGCATTAGTAAAAGACAAATTAATTCCATAAATAAATGGAAAAGACACGGACAGCCCAGGCATGGTGGCTCACGCTTATAATACTAGTATTTTGGGAGGGGGTGGTGGGGGGATCGCTTGAGGCCAGGAGTCCCAGACCAGCCTAAGAAACAAAGCAAGACCTCGTCTCTACTAAAAATTTAAAAAACATTGGCCAGGCATAGTGGCATGTGCCCATAAACCCAAGTACTGAGGTGGAAGGATCACCTGAGACCAGGAGGTCAAAACTGCAGTGAGTTGAGACTGTGCCACTACACTCAAGCCTGGGAGACAGAGCGAGACTTCATAAAAAAAAAAAAAAAAAAAAAAAAAAAAAGGACAATAAAGAAATAAAGCTAAGAAGCTAACACAAGGAAAGATAAGTGTGACAAATAGGCCGGGTACGTGGCTCACGCCTGTAATCCAGCACTTTGGGAGGCCGAGGTGGGTAGATCACGAGGTCAGGAGTTTGCGACCAGCCTGATCAATACGGTGAAACCCCATCTCTACTAAAAATACAAAAATTAGCCAAGCATGGTGGTGTGTGCCTGTAATCTCAGCTACTCAGGAGGCTGAGGCAGAATTGCTTGAACCTGGGAGGCAGAGGTTGCAGTGAACCAAGATCATACCACTGCACTAGAGCCTGGGCGACAGAGCGAGACTGTCTCACAAAAAAAAAAAAAAAAAGGTAACAAAGTAATATGAAGTCTTTTATTTATCACACAGAAAGTAACTTGTTAAATTATAATACCTGTGCCAGTGAAAGTGCAGTGAAATGGCCATTTTCTTGTACTAACACTGGTGTTTAAATTGTATATAAACCTTCCAGGATAAAGCTTGGACATTTTTAAAAAATAATACAGACAGTTACTCATTATACTGCCTCCTCCAACTCCTGGCCTCAAGCAATCCTCCCACCTCAGCCTCCCAAAGTGCTGCAACTATAGGCTGACAGCCACCATGCCTGAAAGCTTGGCAGTTTACATCAAGGGTAATAAGAATGCTCATACCCTGTCACTCACAGTAATCTCACTTCCGGAAATATCATCTTTGGATATAATTCAACCTAAACAAAAGGTGATATGCACAAACACAGTGAAAATCTGGGAGTAATTTTTTCATTTTAAAAAAATATGGAATGCTTCACAAATTTGCATGTCATTCTTTCACAGAGGCCTATTGTTCCAACTTAAGTACATGTGCCACTGAAGCAAGCATGAGTAATTTAAGATAGAGTGGTTAAGTGAAATAAGGAAGAGATATGGGGAATTTAAAAAATCTGTGGTACTTATAGGCACCTAGTAACAGCTCAGCAAATTATTATTTTTATGGTAATTTCACTCAATTAAAAATTGTCATTAAAAATTACCATTGTCATGGAACATAATGTATCCTACAGTATAATTGTAAAAGCAGATACAATTTGTCCCTTGGTATATGGTGGGGGATTAGTTCCAGCTACCCCATTTCTGTGTATACCAAAACCATGCATCAAGTTTCTCAAGTCAGTCCTGTGGAATCCAAATATTTAAAAAATGGGAAAATTAGTGAGGTATGTATTGTAAAGCACCTGTGTAGTCCCTGCTACCTGTGAGGTTGAGGCAGACTGCTTGAACCCAGAGTTGGAGGGTGGGCCAGGACATAATTGCACTACTGCAGTCCAGTCTGGGCAACAGAGTGAGACAGAAGGTTCACTTTTTAATAGAATTTTTCTGTTCACTTGAAGATGTATAATAGACTGTGGCATAGGAAAAAATTTTTTCATAAAAAATAACTATCTAATCCACCATGGAGTTGGGGACAGAAAATGCTCTTGGTGACTATTCATTCCTTCACTTGCTGTTACATAAACTATTGCCAGTAGGTACACCAAATCAGAAGGGCCATCTCAGAGCTACTCACAATGAAAGGTGACACGCCTGGGGCTCAGGTGTTGGAGGTCCCCATGCCTGGGCTATGGGTGCTGAGGACTCACTTGTCCATCCATTTTCTATTCCAGCACTGGGAAACTTGGGTTTATCCATCTCAATAAGATGTCATTGAAATTCCACTTGGCAAGAACCACAAATGGAAGAAAGGCCATGAAACCACAGGACAGTACTTGTTCTCAAGGGCATCTTTAGCTTAAGTGGCTCTGTAAAAGAGAAAGTATATTGTTGAAAAATCATTGCAGGTCAGGTGAGGTGGCTCATACCTATAATGCCAGCCACTGGGAGACAAAGGCAGGAGGATCCCGTGAGGCCAGGAGTTCAAGACCAGCCTGGGCAACACAGTGAAACCTCATCTCTACAAAAAATTAGGAAATGAGCTGGGTGTGGTAACACATTCCTATACTCCACGCTACTCTGGAGGCTGAAATAGGAGGATCGCTTGAGCCCAGGAAGTAGAAGCTGCAGTGAGCTCTGATCTCACCACAGAATTCCAGCCTGGGTGACAGAGTGAGACCCTGTCTCAACACACACACACACACACACACACACACCCTCATCTCGGTCTGCCCAGCCTTGACTAATCAAAAGGGTCTTCTGGTTACAGAAGAAGTATGCTCTTTTATAGGACAGGGAGAGACCAGCAAGCTTGTTCACAGCCTTTTCCTCATCCTCTGCTTAGTTTCCAAGAACCCTCACAGTGAAAACAGAGTCCCTGGGAAAACAACCTAAATCTTTAGGTTACCAGGGGAGAAATACGCCTCCTTTGTCAATTAATAAATGGAACACCTGCCTTAAAATCCAGGGAGTTCTGCTAGAATGAATCACTCCCTAAGACCTTGACCTATGCAGGGAACACGAAAAACTGGAGTTTAACCAGGCGTGGTGGCTCATGCCTGTAATCTCAGCACTTCGGGAGGCCGAGGCGGATGGATCATCTGAGGTCAAACCTGGCCAACGTGGTGAAACCCTGCCTCTACTAAAGCTACAAAAATTAGCTGGGCGTGGTGGTGGACGCCTGTAATCCCAGCTAGATCGCTTGAACCCAGAAGGCGGAGGTTGCAATTACTTCTAGAAGAATTTCCATTGGCCCTTTGAAATCCTTCAACATTCATTAAGGTCAAAGAGTTATCACCTAATTTAATCTGATGGGTATGTGACCAGAGTCTTTCTAGGGAATAGAGACTCCCAAACTGTTCAGCTGGGAAGTGAGGAGATAATTTATTACTCAAAATCAAAGGGAAATGAAAAGAGGCCAACCTAGAGCGTCATTATTCTTTCTTGGCAGGGAATGGATTCCAGAGTCATTCTGTGACCTTTACGTTCTGTGACCTCCTTATTAGCATCTAAAAGCTTCCAGTGTAGGATGCAGCCAGCTAGGTTCTCTTCTAATGTAATAAAATCTGCTTCAGCAAAGCTTATGCAGAGCCATCTCCAGACTCCAGAAATAATAGGCTATAAATTACAGGATCTCCCATTTGATATAATGAAGTATAAGCACGCTCCTGAATGACTCCTCTACATACTACTCTGATGACCTGAAGTGAATTTGATACAAGTACTGAGCGAAAAGCAGAGCTACATCTAGGATTAATGTGCTTGGGCCCAGCTCCTCACTACTCACCTATGAGTACAGTTCCAGAACCTAAGTAGAGGGTGGGGGAACAAGGCTCCTGGCTTTTTTCCCTAATGCCTGCCATCTCTTTCAGATTTCTTATTTCTTTGCAAAGAAACTAAACAGGCACGACTAAAAAAACTAAACGATTAAACCCTACACAGAGAATCTCCAAAAATTCACAAAATATCATTCCAGACTGTTAGAAAGACAGCCTTGAGGATAACTTGATGTACCAGTGACCTACAATATTTGGGATCATTCCAAATTCCCGTCAAGGATCTGCCTATATCAACAAAGGGACAAAGGACCAACCATTCAAATAGGCCCTGCTGCCAAAATGCCATCTCTTCATATTGTTCCATTTAACAAAACTGCAGCCTGTCATCTATCCTTAAGTCCCTTGGCCAATGGTACAGAGCCAGAGTATGCTACTCCCTAGCAGGAAATCAACAGGATGACCTACTAAACACCATTCAGAAGATGCTAAGGCCCATGAATTGCAACAGGAAAGAAAAGACACATAATTAGTCAGACAGGTACATGCTGGGCCAAAAATGCACTACAACCCCCACCCAATTCTGCCTAATCCTAGCTGGGCTGACACCAACCTGATGAGACAGGCCTGTAAGATCTCAAACTAAAACAGAAACTCCTGAACTGGGTTCTTGAGAACCCAGGAAGCAGCAGTAAACCATTAAAGAACAATTAAGGTCTGGAGGTGAGGGGGGAGTTTCAGATAAATGAAATGCTGGTAGAACACAGGGCCCAAAGGAGCAAAAGTTAACCTAAGCCCAGGTAGAACCTTGTTTACTAGAGTACTAGGCACGGGGTGTGGCAACTATTCTAACCAAAGAGGCTCCACTGGGGGTGGGTTAGCAATCCAAGGTATGGTATGCATAGGGCTGGTGGAATTCAGGGGGACTGAAACAAAAGCTTCAGAACCAGAAAGACTATATCTGGGGACAGAGCACAAAACTCTCAAGAGATGAATCTTTGTAAGAGTGAGGCAGAACTATATAGCAGTTTCAGGAGATCTGCTGGTGCCCAGCAAGAGCTCCAAATGGGCTATATGCAGGGATGCAGGCTGTAGTCTCAGAAGAGGAGGTTCACAAAAGTCATTCAGTCCAAGACCCCAAACTGTGTTCTCTACTAAAAGGAATCAAGGCCCCCTAGAGAAATGGCTGACTCCATGTATGGTACAGTATATTGATCCTGGAACATCTTTTTTGCCAGAAAGCAAGGGAAGCCTATCAGTCCAACAGGATCACATCAAAAGCATATAGTTTTTCAAACTTGAAGAGATAATTATTAACCTCCATGAGACAATGTCAGCATCCAAAACAATAAAGACAACAATGGCCTGAAATACATCAAATGCAAACAATAATCTATGAGTTCATGATGATATTCAGAAAAAAAAACTAGAGGTCACTAGAGGGAAGGTTACTAGGTCACTAACTTACTACTCTGAAAAGTGACTTAAAATGAGAGGTAGGGTGGAGCTATTTATTCAGTTTTTCCCTTACAAACATAAATTTTTAGGGAGATTAAAGGAGATGAAACAAATCTGGAAAAATGGAGGTAACTGCTTAATCAGAGGGTTGGGTACATGGAGGTTCATCCTATTTCTTTTGTGTATGTTTGAACCCCCTACAAAAAAAGCACAAGACAGAATGTGAGCCAAGCAGCTTAGGGTTTAGGCAAGGCTTCTGCCTACAAGAGACACTAGGATATGAGGGGTAGTTTTAGCCCTGATGGGCTGAGCCAACTGGAGGTACATAGGGAGGTGCTAAATTGCAGAGGTATCATGCTGCCCAGCACTTGATCGAATCCTAGATGCTAGGACTGTTTGGCAGCATGCTTCCTAGGTGGTGGATCTGAGGCTACCTACAGAACTTCCTTTGCAGTCATAATTCGCTCAGAAACTACAAAAGGGCTTGCTCTTGAAAATGGAGTCGGTCTTTGTCCATTTCATGCTGCTATAAAAGAATGCCACAGACTGCATAATTTACGAGAAGGAAAAAAGGAAGGAAGGAAGGAAGGAAGGAAGGAAGGAAGGAAGGAAGGAAGGAAGGAAGGAAGGAAGGAAGGAAGGAAGGAAGGAAAGGGAAGGGAAGGAAGGGAGGGAAGGAGGGAAAAAGGGAAGGCAGGAAGGAGGAAGGGGAGGAAGGCAAGGAAGGGAAGGAAGGAAAGGGAAGGAAGGGAAAGAGGGAAAGAGGGAAGGAGGAAGGGAGGGAAGGAGGGAGGGGGAGAGAGAGGAAGGGAGGGGAAAGGAAGAGAACGGAAGAACAGGGAAGGGAAGGGAAGCGAAGGGAACGGAAAGGAATGGAACGGAAAGGAAAGGAAAGGAAAAGGGGAAAGGAAGAAACTTTATTTCTTATAGTT
>NW_022162329.1:0-6409 GCF_008728515.1 Papio anubis | reverse complement strand
TCCTCCTTCTTTCCCTCTCTTCCTCCATTTTTTCCTTTTTATTATGAAATTTTCCTAATATATAAATAACTCTATGTGATTGTGCTATAAGTAAGCATTTTCTGAATCTATATGTCAAAAGTATAATGCCATGGTATATAAGAAACAAGTAAACAACAGGAAGTTATTAACAGAGTCTGAATGAAAATGCCTGCTGTAATTCTACTGCCAAGACAGTGACTTTTAACTCAATTCCTTCGACGCAGTATTTTCAGAACACATCATCAAGTATTACACATTTATTGTAAAAGTTTAAGTAGCCACAATCACTTTGGAAATCATATTATCATTATCTAGTATGATTAAAGTCCATACAACATATCATCCAACCAACCCATTCCTAATCATACACTCTGGGGGGCTTTCTTACCTATGTGCACAGGAGACATGCACACTAATGTATATGGCAAAAAGTGGAATCAGCCACATATACATCAATAGGAAAGTAGTGAAATTGTGGTATAACCATAAAATGTAAACCTTCAGCAGTAAAAATGAGTGAATGACAGTCTCCCACACCACAGATAACTCCTATACGTAATGTGCATCATGGGAAAATAAATGCAGTAGGAATTTGCTGTACAGGAAGCTTAAAAACCAGCAAAACTAACTGATATTTGGTTTGGGAATATATAAATACTTATTGCACAAATCTTTAAAGAAATACAAAGGAATAATAATCACAGGTTCAGGATGGAGTCTCCTTCTGGGGGATGTGAATGGGCAGCAGCCCAGGGGAGCTTTACAGGTTTGTATTTTACACCAGTGCTGGGCAGCCTGCTAGTTACTTGATTATATTTCCTAAACAGAGTTTTTCAAATTAAAATATACCTGTTTTTTATAGAAATGAAAGAGAAAAGAATACCAAAGTTCATTGCAAGCATCCTTAACAAGAACTACTTACATTTGAAGAAAACCGCAGAGAATCCTACAGAGCCATGTGACAGAGAGGACCAGGATGCCATGAAAATGGCCTTGGCTACAAATAGGTCATTTGATCCTTGGCTCACTGGCATCTCTCTAGATTTTCAATTATACAATGTTCAATCTGCTGTGCAAGGTAATTCCATCTTGCAAAGGATTTGATGTTACATTTTACCACACATAAAACTGAATTAAACTTTTACAGAATTGGAAATGCACATCATTGATCAAAACAAATGAAACAAGAAAAGAGTAGGAAGGAATATCCAGTGATGGAATAGCAAATATGAATGGAAAACAGAATAGGACTGCTAAAACGAAAAAAAAATTTGGAAGCACATAATAGAGTGCTATATAGAATCATAGTGGTGTCCAAATCACTTCTATCACATCTCATTCAATACCACAACAAAAGATGTTAAGTTTATTATAGAATGCCCACCGAATAGCCAGTTTTTGAAAAAACCTTGTTTCTCAATTCGAGCTAACCATTTCGGGCTACTGCATCAAACCAAAGTTATTGGCATCATGTTAAGCTAGATGTGTTGACTGAAGTATGAGATTCACATTTTTGTAAATGAAAAGCAATTTGATTAGGCAATTTTTTTCTAAGTGAAAGCAAGTTTATTAGAGAAGTAAAGAAACAAAAGAACGGCTACTCCATAGAGCAGAGTTTTTTGTTTTTTTTTTTAAGTGTAGGCAAATGTTTAGTGAAGATGATATTTCAATAAGAAAATTGGCGCTTGGGACATACTTCCACTAAATTTGAGACATCTTAGACAAAACAAAGACTTATTTTCAAGGCATTAGTTTTAAGGGACTGAAGTCTTGGAACTATTTGATCTAGTTACTCTATGTTCTCAACTGTGTTAACTCATTGAAGAGAACATTGTTATTTAATAACAATGGTATTGGCAAGAAAAACTCAGAGATATTGTTGTATTTCCTTACTCTGTCTCAGCACCCAAAGCTCTGTGATGTCTCAAACTTTTAATCATGAATTTAAAAAGAGAAGCTTATCATGGAATTAGAAAAAAACTATTTTAAAATTCATATGGATCCAAAAAGAGCTTGTATAGCCAGAAGAATCCTAAGCAAAAAAAAAAAAAAAAAAAAAAAAAGCTGGAGGCATCAGGCTACCCGACTTAAAACTATACTACAAGGCTACAAAAACAGGCACATAAACCAATGGGACAGAATAGAGAACTCAGAAAAGAGACCGCACATCTACAACCATTTGATCTTCAACAAACCTGACAAAAACAAGCAATGGGGAAAGGATTCCCTATTTAATAAATGGTGCTGGGAGAACTGGGTAGCCATAAATGGAAACTGGACCCCTTTCTTACATTTTACACAAAAGTTAACTCCAGATGGATTAAATACTTAAACGTAAAACCCAAAACTAGAAAAACCCTGGAGGAAAATCCAGACAACACCATTCCGGACACAGGGATGGACAAAGATTTTATGATGAGATCACCAAAAGCATCTGCCACAAAAGCAAAACTTGACAAATGGGATCTAATTAAACAAAAGAGCTTCTGCACAGCAAAAGAAACTATCATCAGAGCAAACAGACATCCTATGGATGGGAGAAAATTTGTGCAATCTACTCATCTGACAAAGTTCTAATATTCAGAATCTACAAAGAACTTAAGCAAATTTACATGAAAAAAACAACTTCATTAAAAAGTGGACAAAGGACCTGAACAGACACTTCTCAAAAGAAGATGTACATGTGGCCAACAAAAATATGAAAAAAAGGTCAACATCACGGATCATTACAGAAATGCAAATCAAAACCACAAATGAGATACCATCTCATGCCAGTCAGAATGGCAATTATTAAAAAGTCAAGAAACAACAGATGCTGGCGAGGTTGCAGAGAAATAGGAATGCTTTTACACTGTTGGAGGAAAAGTAACTCGGTTAATCCATTGTGGAAGACAGTGTGGCGATTCCTCAAAGATTTAGAACCAGAAATACCATTTGACCCAGCAATCCCAATACAGGATATATACCCAAAGGAATATAAATCATTCTATTATAAAGTTATATGCATGTTTACCTTCACTGTAGCACTATTCACAATAGCAAAAACATGGAATCTACCCAAATGCCCATCAATGATGGACTTGATAAAGAAAATATGGTTCATATACACCATAGAATATCATGCAGCCATAAAAAGGAATGAGATCAAGTCCTTTTCAGGGATATGGATGAGCTGGAAGCCATTATCCTCAGCATACTAACACAGGAACAGAAAACCAAACACAACATGTTCTCATTTACAATTGGGAACTGAGCAATGAGAACACATGGACACAGGGAGAGGAACAACACACACTGGGGCCTCTTGGGAGAGGGCAGTGGTTGGGGGATCATTAGCAAATATAGCTAATGCATGCCAGGGTTAATGCCTAGGTGATGAGTTGATAGGTGCAGCAAACCACCATGGCACACGTTTACCTATGTAACAAACCTGCACATCCTGCACATGTACCCTGGAACTTTAAATTAAATTAAAAGACAAGCTTAAGGAGTTAATGAAAAATAATTAGATAAAAGAAGCCTTTGATTTTCAAAATCCTGAAACAATAGTTTTAATTTTGCTTTTAACATATATTCAAATCCTTTGATACTGTTCCCTTCCAGAGGTGCAGCTTAATTCCCTCTCTTGAGTGTGGCTTGGACTTAATGAGGCACTTCTGATATGGACTGGCTCTGTGTTCCCACCCAAATCTCATCTTGAATTGTCATGCAAATTGTAATCCCCACCTGTTGGTGGAGGGACCACATGGGAGGTGACTGGATCATGGGGACAGTTCCCCCATGCTGTTCTCATGATACTGAGGGAATTCTCATGAGATGTGATGGTTCTATAAGGGGCATTTCCCTGCTTCATTCTGCATTTCTCTCTCCTGCCACCATGTGAAGAAGGACGTGTTTGCTTCCACTTCTGCCATGACTCTAAGTTTCCTGGGGCAGGCTCCTCAGCAATGCAGAACTGTGAGTCAGTTAAACCTCTTTCCTTTATAAATCACCCAATCTCAGGTATTTCTTTATAGCAGTGTGAGAATGGACTAATACAACTTCTAACTTATAGAATAATGCTGACATAACAGTTTGTGACTCTGGGTGTAGAACATAAAACTCACTGCAGCTTCCACCTTCTCTCTGTCTCTGGGATCATGAGCTCTGGGGGAAGCCAGCTGCTGTGCAATAAGCAGCCCTGCAGGAAAGTCCACGTGACTGAGAACTGAGGTCTTCTGGGAACAGACAGCAAGGAACTAGGCCTTTTCCACAGCCATGTGACTGATCCATGTTTCTTGTGAATCCTCAGCCCCAGTGAAGCCCTCAGATGATGCAGCCCTTGACTGACAACTGGACTGCAACCTTGTGAGAGGTCCTGAGCCAGAAGCACTCAGGGAAACCTCTCCTGGATTCCTAACCATTGGAAACTGTGGGAGATGATGAATATTTGTTGTTTTGAGCTAAGTGTTATATAATTTGTTATGCAATCGTAAATAAACAATACATTTTCACAAGACAGGATGTATTATTACACGTTAAATTGCATTTGCTCCAAATGTATCATCATCATCATTATTATTTTTGAGACAAGGTCACACTCTGTAACCCAGGCTGGAGTGCGGTGGCATGATCACCATGCACTGCAGTGTCAACCTCCTGGGGTCAAGGGACCCTCTGATCTCAGCCTCCTGAGTAGCTGGGACTACAGGCATGAACCACCATGCCTGACTAATTTTCTAATTTTTTTGTAGAGATGGGGGTTTTGCCCAGGCTGATCTTGAACTTCTGGAGTCAACAAATCTGCCTTCCTCTGCCTTCCACAGTGCTAGGATTGCAGGCGTGAGCCACCACATCTGGCCTAAATTAATTATAAGATATTAAACATGTAACTTAGTTTTAAAAGGTAAGGAGAATTTCCATGGCCGAAGAGGATGTAGTTTAATACCGTTCACAATGATCACTTGAACTTCAATTTCCAACTGTGTCCCAATTAAACACAAAAGGAAGATCCAACCCTTGCTAGGCTGATTCTATGATGGCCCCAACAACCAGCTCCTGGTCATTCACCTGACACATAGGCAAACTATATGTTTCCTGGTTGCAACATATAGTAACACAGTGTGCTACTTTGTATTGAGGAAATATCCTGGACTCACTCAGAAACTCAGCGCTATGGAATGATGGTAAACTTAAAATACGACAAGTGGGAGTCACAGATACATTGTTTGGGAAAGTGAAATTTAGGAGCTTTGTGAGTCCTGTTGTAACGCTTTTAGACACATTTATATATCAAGGGGCCAAAGTCACATTTTTTACCAGTTGGATTCTTGATCATTCGGGGGTTACCAAGATTCTACTACCCAGTGTATTTAATAAACAAAGAGCAAACTTGTCTCTATTCTGTCTCATGCACTCAGGCACAACTTCTCCAGATTAAAAAAACAAAAACAAAAAAAACAAAAAAAAAATGATCTCTATACCTTCATTCCCAGGGCAAGCTCACTCTCTGGCACCAAGCTCCGTGGGGTGAGTTTTCTTCTAGAAGAGTCCAGGGGGACAGGTAAGGAGTGGGAGGCAGGGAGTCCAGTTCAGGGATGGAGATTCCGGGATGAAAAGTGAAGGGAGAGGGACGGGGCCCATGCCCAGGGGTTCTCCCTGGTTTCTCAGACAGCTCCTGGGCCAAGACTCAGGGAAACAGTGAGACAGAGCGCTTGGCACAGGAGGAGCGGTGTCAGGGCGAAGTCCCAGGGCCCCAGGTGTGGCTCTCAGGGTCTCAGGCCCCGAAGGCGGTGTATGGATTGGGGAGGCCCAGCGTTGGGGATTCCCCATCTCCGCAGAGTTTCTCTTCTTCTCCCAACCTGCGTCGGGTCCTTCTTCCTGGATACTCACGACGCGAACCCCGTTCTCACTCCCATTGGGTGTCGGGTTTCTAGAGACGCCAATCAGCGTCGCCGCGGTCCCGGTTCTAAAGTCCCCACTCACCCACCAGGACTCAGATTCTCCGCAGACGCCGAGGATGGCGGTCATGGCGCCCCGAACCCTCCTCCTGGTGCTCTCAGGGGTCCTGGCCCTGACCCAGACCCGGGCGGGTGAGTGCGGGGTCGGAAGGGAAACGGCCTCTGCGGGGAGGGGGGAGGAGGGAGGGGCCCGCACGGCGGGGGCGCAGGACCCGGGGAGCCGCGCGGGGAGGAGGGTCGGGCGGGTCTCAGCCTCTCCTCGCCCCCAGGCTCCCACTCCATGAGGTATTTCCACACCGTCACGTCCCGGCCGGGCCGCGGGGTGCCCCGCTTCGTCGCCGTGGGCTACGTGGACGACACGCAGTTCGTGCGGTTTGACAGCGACGCCGCGAGCCAGAGGATGGAGCCGCGGGCGCCGTGGGTGGAGCAGGAGGGGCCGGAGTATTGGG
>NW_022162328.1:138680-142953 GCF_008728515.1 Papio anubis | reverse complement strand
GGGAGGGGGGAGGGGGGAGGGATTGCATTGGGAGTTATACCTGATGTAAATGACGAGTTGATGGGTGCTGACGAGTTGATGGGTGCAGCACACCAACATGGCAAAAGTATACATATGTAACAAACCTGCACGTTATGCACATGTACCCTAGAACTTAAAGTATAATAATAATAATAAATAAAAAAAAAGAAAGAAAAAACAAGCAAACAAAACTGTAAACCAGACATTCTATTTCCAGCAAAACTATCTTTTAAAACAGAAGGCAAAATAGACATTCATAGATCAACACAGACTAAGAAAATTCATTACACACAAACCTGTGGTATAATAAATACTAGAAGAGCTGCTTTAGATTGAAAGGGATCATCCTTGACTCTTCTGTTTCCCCTCCACATTGAATCTATCAGCAAGCAAGACTTAGTAATTTTATATCCAAAAATGCCTTAAACCCCTCTACTTTAAAAAAAAAAAATCTTCCATTACTATCATCTGAGCAAGAGCCTTGAATTATCTACTGGACTTCTACAATAGCCTAACCAGTTTTCCTGCTTCTACTCATATCCTCCCCTACCACACAATCCACTGTTCCAACAACAGCCAGGGTATTAAAAACAAAAACAAAAACAAAAACAAAAAACAAAGCTAGATTGCACTATTTTCTGCATAAAATCCTCTAATCAGCTTTCCATGCACGTAGGATACTACTTGCCATGACTAAATATGTAATAAATGAACTTTTCTATCATTCTCTACTTCCTTCCATAAGTTCCAGCACACTGGGATCCTACATTCTTGAAATACCCCAAACTCATTCCCAGCTTCAGATTTTTTGTACCTACTGTTCCTTCTACCTCGTGTGTGTCACCAGGAGATCATGACTCAAGGCTGGCTTCTTACTACTCAGGTTGGCACTCAAATGTCATCTCCTCAGAGAAACTTTTCCTGGCCACCCTATCTGAGGTTACCTTACCCACCATCGCTTGCCTCCCTGTCCCTTTTAAAAATTGTGGAATATCATTTATCGTTATCTGAATTGTAATGCTTAATTATTTGCTCACTTGTTTAATGTCTACCTCACCCAATAAAATAAAAGGATCATGACAGGAGAGATCTTAGTATCTTGTTTATCACTGTATGTCCAGGACCTAACACAGTATTTTTAAATTACTGAGTAAAAATTTACATATATTCTAAAACTTACACTAAAATATAAACACTTTTGTGTTTATATTTTAACTTCTGAACCCTTAAAAGACTTTAAAAAGTTTTGTTCTTATTTAGTATTTTATAAATGTCATATTTTATAATTTATACCAGTCTTCTGCCTCTTCTTAATGAAGAGAAAAAAGTGAGTAATCCTCCAAAGTTATCTTAAGTATTGCAAAGAAAGTGGGTAGCCATAGATAGACAAGAACTGTGTCTGTCTTGCTTACCACTGTACTATGGTACCAAGAACAGGGTCTAGTATATGGTAATCATGAAATAATTACAGAATGACACATAAATGAGACTCTCAAGAGTTGGAAGACAGAGGAAATGCTCTGGGGGTTGGTGACAATGTGTTACTCCCTCCATCCCCAGTCACCACTTTTCTAGTTCTTAAGAGTACTCTTGAATATATCTCTGTAACAGACTAAATTTCTTAAGGGCATGGAATATGTCTTTTCTGTTTTGTATTCCTTGTGAGTAAAATTGGCAGACAGAAGATGTTCAATAATTTTAATAATTTTTTCAATGAAATGCCAGAGCATTGGTGTCTTCATTTGTAAAAGGGAGGTAACAAGATTACCTACTTCAGACGGTTATTGTAAGAGAAAAAAAAAAAACCCTCAAAAACCAAAAAACCATACAGAAACACCCCCCCCAAAAAGAAGAGTAAGTGAAAGGAAAAAGAAAAACACCTCCACAAAGTCTTCTTTTAGCTAGCTATTAGGTTAGAAAAGTGAAGAGAACTGATTAAACTTCCTCTTCTCCTATAAACTATTCGTATGTATTCAGCTACCTAGAGGATAATAAGCTACTAATAATATAAGCTAATAAGACATCTTACTATTTCAGCACCAGACACTGAAACAGACCACCACCACCACCACCACCACCACCACCAACATAGTCAGGTTAGCTTATAAGCAAGACCAAAACTTGGGTAAGAGAACTTCCCAACTCACAAGTAGGGAAAGAGAATTAACTATACTGACAATTTGGGGAATCTAATAGTACAGAGCCTTCGTATATTCTAAAGCCTAGAGGGTATCCTTTCAGTAGAGATTTTATGAAAGAAATCAGCAGTATTCCAGATGTCCCAGTAGCTGCAATGCTCCTTCCCTCATACGTTTAAAAGAAGACCTAAAAAACTACTACTATACTAACACAATCTAATAACCTATTATTGTGGCTTTAAATCTTAAAAACTGGCAACCCAACACATCAACTAAGCATCTTAAAAGCTGTTTTTGAAAACGAATTTTTACAGTTCTAATAAGTAGAATCTAAACTTAAACGATTATTATGGCTTAATTCCTACAGGGTGCCAACAAAAACATGAAAAATACGCTATCTCAACAAAACTAACCCATTAAACATCTTCAAAAACTTTCTCTAAACAAATTCTTAGAGTTATTAGAATAGAAAAATAAATATCCAGTTTAATTGTTTGTTTAAGCAATCTTTCAGTAAGAGCCAGTTAAGATTCAAAAACGTAATTAACCTCAGATTGTGATTTTATTATTGATGAGATACAGGAAAGTATCTAGGTAGCTTATAAACAATTCACTTGAGGGGGCTGTAATTAAAATATCAAATTTTATTCACTGGAGTTAGATTATATTTAAAATAAATATTTACTTGAAAATTGTATATTTTATATCATGGTAAAAACCTTATTGGAAAAGAACTTTAAGATTAGTTATTTCACTTACCAAAATGCAGTCCACTTTAGATTGTACAGTTTTGCTAAAAGAAAGAGAAAGTTAGGTTAGTAAAATGAAAAGTTTATTAACTATCTGCAATATTCTCAAAAAGATGTGGTAATTTAGTCTTTCTTACTATGAAAAAATAAATACAGCTTCCTATTAAGATTAGGGATTGTAGCCTAAAACTGTGTTTTTCACAAAGCAAAACAAAAATCTATTTCCCATTCAGTTTACTAAATTTAATCTTAAAGCATGGTCAAAATATTTCCTAAGTTTGTTTTGAATAAACAATTAAATTTTTAACTGTATATAAGTGCAGATTTATTACTATATTTACAAGTATGGCACAGAGCTTACAATAATTACGATTTTTACTGTCTGCCTGCCACTCTGGACAATAATTTGCTTAGCACTTAAAAGTCATAATGATGGACTACAATCTGTAACTGGTAAGGCTTGATACATAAAAGATTCTGTTCCCCCCTCTCTGTCTCAACACACACACACACACACACACACACACACACACACACACACACCAGTAACAAGAATCCCTAGACATAAAAGCAATAATAAAAGATTAACTAATATAGTAATAAATTGGGAGGGCAGAAAAATACTTAGAAATAAACAATACAATAAAGCCACTATACATCAATTTAACTGAACTACTGAATATAAGTGAACTGTTAATATATAACACAAATGAAGCCAGTATAAAATAATTTAAACAACTAACCTTTGGATTTTGTTATAACACATAGGAAAGTGCAAATGCAAAGAAATCGTGCAAAGTGTTCAGGAACAGTTAACACTCAATCTTTAAAAGATGTTAAAACCAAATTGTCTTCTGTAAAAAGTTATAAAGCCAAATAAATGTAAACCAAAATTGGTTATTTGCCTTTGTATGTAGTCATACAGCTAAGCTATAATGTAAAAAAAAATTAGTATTTAAATCTCATTTAACACAATCAATAACAAAATTTTATACATGTACCCAGATTTCAAATTTCATTTTCTAAACAATAAAATATGACTGGATTCAGTTTAATTGCAAAGTTCAGAACGACTAAAAAGAGCAAAAAAAGTAAAGAATAACTGTAGGTTAAGAGGGACTGAATTCCCCTTCCCACAATCCTACAAAAGATTTTTAGAGGTTTTAAAATCTCCTTTTGGGATAACTTATATAGCTTATAATTCATTGGCACCTAACTTGTGCTATTTTTCTCTCTTCTCAATAACTCTCAGTTTCCTCTGAGATCTGAGAGTAATCTATAGATTAAGAATTGCTATATATGCACCCAATACAGGAGCACCCAGATTCATAAAGCAAGTCCTTAGAGACTTACAAAGAGACTTAG
>NW_022162328.1:0-134880 GCF_008728515.1 Papio anubis | reverse complement strand
AAAAAAAAAAAAAAAAAAAAATTAGCTGCGCCTGGCAGCGTGCACCTGTAGTCCCAGCTACTTGGGAGGCTGAGGCAGGAGAATTGCTTGAACCTGGGAGGCAGAGCTTGCAGTGAGCCAAGATAGTGCCACTGCACTCCAGTCTGGGCAACAGAGTGAGACTCCGTCTCCAAAAAAATAAAACAAAACAAACAGTCATTATTTCTTGTCTAAGGTGTTACAACAACCTTTTAACTGGTTTCTCTGCTTCTATCTTTGCCCTATCACCAACCACCACACCCTGTGGGCTACTCCCAACAAAGTGGCCAGAGTGATTCTTTTTGAAGATGACATTAGTCCTTTGCTCCAAAGTCTTTACCATGGCCATAAAAACCCACTATGACCCAATCCTTTGCTGTCTTTCTGGTCTAATCTCATACTAGTCTATTCTTCATTCATTCAGCTCTAGCCAGGCAGCCTCCATGACAGCTTCATGGCAGGAGCGGGCCCTGCACTGGCTTGCTCTGTCAGCCTCTAGGACTTTTCTCTCATATAACTTATCCCTTTACTTTCTTTGTTACTTTGCTCCATGTTATCTTCAACAGACAGTTCTTCCCTGACTTCCCCATATAAAATACTCCCAATCACTCTCTATAGCTCTCATCCTGCTTTATTTTTCATCATTGCACTTATCACCAGTGATATTATAATTTTATTAATTTGTTTACCAGCTATCTTCCTTGACTAGAATTTAAACTTCATGATAGCAAGCTTTGTCTGTTTTGCTCATTGCTGTGTTATCATCTGGTACATGTAAGGAGTTCAATAAAATCTGTTGAATGAATAAATGAAAAATAATTTCAGTCCCCCAGATGAAGAAAAGTCCTTGTAAAGACTGGGACCACTTAAGAATGAGTTTTTATATAAATTAGTATGAAAATGAAATGTTTATTTTATAACATACAGATCTCGATATATTTTCATTGTACCAGTAACTGACTACTCTATGGGATTATCTAAGTAGGATGGTTATCTAAGGAGGATGATTTTATCTACCTTAGAGCTTGGTAAAGCTCTAAAACATATATATAAATGATAGCCTTTTAAAGCAGGGGTACCCAACTCTCATCCCTGTTAGGAACAGGGTCACACAGCAGGAGGTGAGTAGCCGAGTGCATTACTGCCTGACCTCTGCCTCCTGTCACGTCAGTGGCAACATTAGATTCTCATAGGAGCCTGTGCACCCTATTGTGAACTGTACGTGTGAGGGATCAAGGCTGCATTGTCCTCATGAGAATCTCATGCCTGATGATCTGTCACTGTCTCCCATCAACCCCAGATGGGACCACTATCTAGCTGCAGAAAAACAAGAGGGCTCCCACTGATTCTACATGATGGTGAGTTGTATAATTATTTCATTATATTATTACAATGTAATAATAACATAAATACACTGTACTATAAATGTAATGAGTTTGAATCATCCCCAAACCATCTCCCCCACCCCTCGATCTATGGGAAAATTTTTTGTCTTCTATGAATTTGGTCCCTGGTGCCAAAATGGTTGGGGACTGCTGTTTTAAAGGATAGAGTTATAAAGAAAAATGAAAGCCCTTCTGGTAGATGAGGGCCCTGGAATCACTTAGCCCCTTGATTATTTTTACTTTATACTTAAACATAATAGAACAATATAGATGAAGTTTAAGTTCCCCTTTTCTTCTGCCTAGTCTTATACCCCTCCCTACCTTCTCAAAGGCAACTATCATTAATCCAATGTGTAAACTTTCCAGTTGTTACTTTGAGTTGTTCCTTGTATTAAACAAAAATCTATAAGCAACATACACTGTTCTGTGAAGCTTTTAAATGCTTATGTAAGTTCCATTACACTGTACATATTCTACAATTTTTTAAATTCAACATTGTTTTTGAGATCCATCCATGTTGATACACTCAGATGAAGTTCATTCATTTTAACTACTAAAAATTATCCCATTGAATAAATAATCAGATTTATTCATCTATTTCTCTACTGAAAGGTAATTATGTAGCTTCCAGTTTTTCTACAAACAGTACTGCCATAAGTGTCTTTGTATATGTCTCTTGGTATATACCTGTAAGAATTTCTCAGCTATAAATCTCGAAGTCAATTTTCTAGGGCTTATGATTTTTTTCTATTTTATTTTATATTAACAAATTTTTTCTCTCTCAAACACTTATATCCATTTATACTTCCATTAGCAGTATATGATAGTTCTTATTTTCTTATTACCTTGCATATATATGCCATTTATACATGATACAGGTAATATATATATACTAAAAAGTTACTATTCCAATGGACATTAAATTTTATTTTTTTAAAAAATTGTCTTTTCCTCAATTACTAGCAATGCTGTGTGCCTTTTAACCTGCCTGCTAGACATAGGGATTTTCTCCCCCATGAATTGTTGGTTCCTATCCTTTGCATATTTTTAAGTGGAGCTATTTATTACATTATAGAAGCTTTATATATTCTGGATACTAATTCTATTATATATATTTAACTTTGTTAATAACTTTTATTAAAGTTAACATTTTGATCTAGTCAAATAATTTTTTTCCTTTATGAGTTATTTTTATGTCTTATTTAAGAAATCCTATCTAAGATTAAAAGCAGTCTATATTTTATTCTAAAAGTTTTGAAGTTAGCTTTTCTCAGTTTGATCTTTAATTGGAATTTATTCTTCTGTATGGTCTGGTGTAATATACAGTATATACTATTTCCATCTGGGAACCCATTCACTATTTTATTATACTAAATTTCAGTATGTGCTTGAATCTTTTTCTGGCCCTTTTCTGTTTTATTATTAATCTACTCATCTATCCCTAAATCAACACCACACTTTGAATTTATTACTGCTATAAAATTTAGGTCTAGTTATTTGATTGCATGACCCTCCTTGTTCATTTCCAAAACAGTCTTGAAAATTCTTGGACCTTTGTTTTTCCAGGTGAATTTTTCAATCAGGTTTCTAATTTCACAAAAGTCCTCCTAAACTTTATGTAGGACTTTATTTTTGGACTGTATTAATGCTATAGGTTGAATGGGAGATGATGACTGATAATTTGGATTATTGTTTTAATCTGTCCTTAAAATGTCATTTCCTTTCTGAATAAATATTTTGTTAGAAAGAGTACAAGGCAACTTACAGATGGTATTGTGAATTTTATCTGTGTGTTGATGTTCAGGCAAACTATTGGTTTTCTATGTTGACCTTATCTCCAGCAACCTTCATGAACTTTTATTAGTTCTAATAGCATGTAGATTTTTATTTTTTGAGACAGAGCTTTGCTTTTGTTGCCCAGGCTGGAATGCAGTACGCCATCGCAGCTCACCACAACCTCCGCCTCCCGGGTTCAAGCAATTGTCCTGCCTCAGCCTCCTGGGTAGTTGGCATTAGAGGTATGCACCACCACGCTCGGTTAATTTTGTATTTTTTTTTGGAGAGACTGGGTTTCTCTATGTTGGTCAGGCTGTTCTCGAATTCCCAACCTCAGGTGATCCACCCACCTTGGCCTCCCAAAGTGCTGGGATTACAGGTGTAAGCCATCGTGCCCGGACAGTTCTAATAGTATGTAGATTCTCTTGCAGGTAATCATTTCATTTATAATTAATATTTTTCTTTCTTTCCAATCTTTATGTCTCTTTCCCCCTCCTTTTTCTTATCTAATTACTTTGGCTAAAATCTCCAATATAATAAAGAGTAGCAGTAACAGAAGATATCCTTGTTTTGTTTCTGCACTAAAGAATTTATTTCTAAGCTTCCTGTAATCAAGAATAATTCTGGTAACATGTGTTTTAGTAAATGTTCTCTATCCATTTAAGACACTTTTTTTTTTTAGTGCTACTAGTATGACAGTTAAGGCTTTTGCTCTTCTTTTCTCTCTGCCAAGGAACACTCTTCGAAAGTGCTACCTGCCTGACTTGCTCCCTTACTTTTCTATGCCCAGTGGTTCAAACGTTATCTCCTTAGAAACCTTCCCTGACTGTATCTTGTCATTCTCTTGTCCTTTACACGTTGCTTTATCTTTATTATAATTACTGCCACTGGCATTTATCTGTTTGTCCAACATCCCCACTAGCTTTATAAAGAAAGAAGTTGGTATGATTTGCTTACTACTATCTTCCCAACACAAGGAACAGTACCTGGCAAGGAGGCTTATTATCTATTATCTTTTTTAAAAAAACTAGCTTTGAATTTTCTTGATTGAGCTCTTTTTTGACATCTCATCAGTTTTTATTTATTTTTTGTTTTTCTTCTGCATTATTTGTATTTATGCTGTTAAAGCTGAATACAAAACACATTTTCCCCTTACTTCTTTGTTTTTAATAAGCACACACAAGAAAGACTTTATCTTTCTATTCCTGAAAAATTTCCATTAACTGGAACCTACAAATTTCGCTATGTATTATTTTGTTATTTAATTTTAAATATTTTGTAATTTAGTATTTGATGTCCATGAATATATATGTATCTTATTTTTAAACTATCTACTACCAATCAGTTACTTTTTCACTTCAGCCAGGGAATATGGTTTTCATGATGAAAACTTCCTTTGGGACCCAACTCACAGTCATATTTTTTAAGAATCTAGGTATCCTTTAAAAAAATCTGTATTCTCTATTTATCTGCTAGAGGGATTTCCATACAGATCTATATTTAATCAAGTGTATTAATTATGCTATTTAAATATTTTGTTGCCATTTTATCTACCAGTTTCTGACAACTACGACTGGACATTTATTAATTTCTCTTTGGAAGTGTCAATTTTTGCATTCTTAACTCTAAGACTATACTGCTAAGACTATATTCTATATAAATAAGACTATAATTTTTACATTTTCTTGGTAGTATATTCCTTTTATCAAGATCTAGTGTCCTTTACGGTAATACCATTTTGTCTTAAGCTCTACTCTGTTGTATATTAATTTTGTCAAACCATCTTTTTGTTTTCTGGTTTTTACTACTGATGAGAAATTTGTGGTCAGTCTCTCTTTCCTCATGTGATTTATTCTTTTTAATTTAATCATGAGTTCATTTTAAGCAAGGATATTTTCTCCAGGGAAGTCCTGTATACCTGGATTGGCATTATTTTCTCTCGTGATCTGAAATTTTTAAATTATGAACTTATCTTCAGAACAATTATTTTTCAGAGGAATCTTATATCCTGTGGGTTACAGAAGCAGTTTCATATTTGTCTCTGCTGAATTTCTAAGGGTTTAATGGTTCCAGACATATTTGTATACTGATTTATTGATTTAGAGTCCTTGTACCAAAAGGAAACTATGATATCAAATCAAACTCCACATTCATCTATAATACAGGCTTAAGGCTCCGGATCTCATATTTTACCCTTCTACATGCCCTGGGCAAACAGCAGGCTTACCTGAAACTTCCTGGGTCTGTCTGTGGGTTCCCTTTTTCAGTCCCATTTTATAGGTAAAGATCTCTCTTCAGGTTCTATGCTTTAGTTTATCAGTTCCAACTACCTTGTGAGAGCACAGAGTATGTGGCCTAGACTTTTCTATGAACATTAAGACATCAATCCCCAGCATTTAAGGTCTGTATGAGGACGTGAAAACCACTATGGCCCATTTAGGAATTAGTTCCTGCTTACCACCTTTCTTAAGTCAGCTTCCCTGACTCCTTGTTACTAGCACCTATGAATTTAATTTCTCTTTCTTGATTTGAAGCTTTTATATATGTAAATAACCTTTCTGTATATATCTTATCAACAGTTTATGTCCGGAGTGTGGGGTGAACATCCTGCCACAAGAGCTCAACTATACTGTCCAGGAGTCTTTTACTACATGGGTGTATACATAAACTATATGTATACATATAAACTGTATACATAAATGTGTATGTGTATATATGTATAATATACACACATTTCTATACATATATGTGTGTATCATAAACCCATCATAGTTTTATACCAGTGTTAATGGAATATATTTGAAAACTTCCCCCAAATTCTACCACTGCAACAAATAAACTCTTTTCTTTTTTCACATATTCTCTCCAATATGTAGTCATGAACATATCTAATTTTTAACACTGCTATAATCAAACCAGGGTATTATTTAAATTTGCCAAAATCATATTCTAATAATCTTCAAATTTTTAATGTCATGTATTTTTTGTAATTCCATTTAGCAGATGTTTCATAATTTCCTAAACTATTACCTGAATATACTTTGTTTTAATTGTTTCAATTAAAATAATGCTTCAGTGTTCTGCTTCAGATAATGACAATTTAACATATATTAAAATTAACTTGCCACACATAACAATTATACATTCTGGACAAAATACAAAAACAAATGTTAAGTCAAAAGAGTAATCAAAAGCAGGTAGCAACTGGAAGGAAGTTAGCCTTAAATGAGAAAACTGTACTGGTATAGTTTATTTATTTTTTTTTTGAGATGGAGTCTTGCTCTCTCGCCCAGGCTGGAAGGCAGAGGCGAGATCTCAGCTCACCGCAACCTCCACCTCCTGGGTTCAAGTGATTCTCCTGCCTCAGCCTCCTGAGTAGCTGGGATTACAGGCACATGCTGCTACGCCTGGCTAATTTTTTTTATTTAAGTAGAGATGGGGTTTCACGGTGTTGCCCAGGCTGGTCTAGAACTCCTGAGCTCAAGAAATCCACCTGCCTCGGCCTCCCAAAGTGCACTGGTAGAATCTGTTGTCTTGCTAGCTTAAAAAGGACAAAGTTTGTGGTTGCCAAGGCAGCTTAAAAGTGAAAGGCAGAATCCCAGAAAGGAAAGTGCTGCAAAATTTCTATACGAACTACACCTAATATTTGAATGACCCTAGCCTGAGGAAGACTCCAAGGTTCTTCACAAAGAGAAACAGCTGGAAGGTGAAAGGATCTGAGATGAGATTTCTGCTGCTGCCTGTCACAGAAAAAATCATGTTGGGGGTTGAATCCAGCCACATTAGATGTCTACTAAAACAAAAATTCAACACTCATCAGAGAAAAATAACAGAATCCAAAGTCTATAATACGTCACCCATAATGCCCATTACACAAGCAAAATACACTATAGTGAACGAACAGGAAAAAAAAGACCTAGAGTCAAGAGAAAAAGCAGCTCACAGACACTAAATCCTGAATGATCTAAGTGTCAGAATGATCAGACAAGGACTTCAAAGCAAGTATTATAAACATTTTCAAGTATTTAAAGGAAAATATGGTCATAATAAATGTTTGCATGGGGAAATTTCTCAGACAAATGGAAGCTATGAAAAAGAACCAAATGGAAGTTCCAGAACTTAAAAGGTATAATGTCTGAAATGAAAAATTCATTGGATGGCCTTAATTTGAGATCAGATGGCAGAAAAAGGGCCACTTACTGGAAAATCAATAGGTCTATTGAATGTGAAGAAAAGACTTTAAAAAAATAATAAACAGAGCTTCAGAAATTTAAAGTTCAATATTAAGTGGTCTAACTATGTACAATGGGAGAGGAGAGATGAGACAGAAAAATACAATATTTAATAAATGGCCAAAGTCTTTCCAAATTCTAAGAGAAACACAAATTTCTAGATCCAAGAAGTTCAGCAAATTCCAAGCAGGATAATTATAAAGAACCCACACATAGTCAAAAGGATGAAAAAACAAAGATAAAAAGCACACTGTGAAAGCAGCCAGAAAAAAGTAACATTGCATGCAGTGAAAAAGTTATATGAATGAAACCTGACTAATGATACCTGACTTCTACTGACAGTAAACTGATTTGCAGCAGAGGTACCAAAGCAATTCAAGGGACAAAAGAAAATCGTTACTACAAATTCTGATGGAGTAACTAGACACATCTGTAAACAAATGTACAAACCTCATACTACAGAAAAATTTGAGCTGAAGCTTAAAATGTCTAGAAGAAACCATAGGAGAATATGCTGATATGAGAGCGGACAAAGATTTCTTAGGGTTACAGAAGCAATAAACATTTTTTTTTCTTTTTGAGACAGAGTCCCACTTTATCACCCAGGCTGGAGTGCAGTGGTATGATCTCGGCTCACTTCAACTTCCACCTCCAGGGTTCAAGTGATTCTGCTGCCTCAGCCTCCCCAGTAGCTAGGCCACGACGCCCAGCTGATTTTTGTATTTTCAGTAGAGATGGGGTTTTGCCGTGTTGGCCATGCTGGTGTTGAACTCCTGACCTCAGGTGATCCACCCACCTCGGCCTCCCAAAGTGCTGGGATTACAAGCATGAGCCACTGTGCCCCGCTGCAATAAACATTTTTAAAAAGGCTTTGGGAGGCCAAGGCGGAAAAACTGCTTGAGGCCAGGAGTTTGAGACCAGCCTGGGCAACACGGTGAGACTCTATTTCTACAATTTTTTTTTAAAAAGCCAGGCGTGGTGGTGCATGCCTGTAGCCCTTAGCTACTCGGAGGCTGAGAATCGCTTGAGCCCAGGAGTTCAAGACTTCAGTGAGCTCTGATCATGTTACTGCACTTCAGCCAGGACAACAGAGCGAGACCGTTTCTAAAAACAAAAATAAATCAGACCCAATCAAAATAACAGTAAACTTCCATTCACTGAACTACATCAATTAAGAAGGTAAAAAAACCACCAACTAAATAAAATACTTGAAAAACATATCTGACAAAACATTTATGCCTAGAATATATAAGGAACTCCTACAACTCTGTACTAAAAGACAGGTAACTCAATAAATAAAGAGCAAACAACTGGAATAGCTATTTCACAAAAATGTCCAAAAATGTCCAATAAACACATGAAAAGATGTTCAAGGAACCAAGCCATCAAGGAAATACAAATCAAAATCGCAATGATATACCATTAGGAGGCTTAAATTAAAAATGCCAAAGACCCAAATATTGGCAAGGATTTGAAGCAACCATAACTCTCATATATTTATGGTGGGAATGTGAAACGCAAAAGATATCAATGTAAGAATGAATAAGCACTTTGTGGCATAGTCACACAATGGAATACTACCTAGCAATTAAAAGAAAACCATACATACATAGAGGAACATGGATGAATCTAATAGATATTATACTGAGCCATATAAAACACCTAGAAAAGTTCATTCTGTATGATTTTACTTACATGAAGTTCTAGAGTAGGTAAAATTAATACATGATAAAGGAAAAATTAGAAAAAGTAGCTGTCTCAGGATGAGGCTTCCCTGCTGACTGGGAAGGATCATGTACAGACAACATAATGCAATGCTCCATTTCCCTTTTCAGGAAAGAATTCTGACCCACTGCTGGGAGTGCAGTGCAGTGCAGCACAAAGCCCTCGGTGTCTGTCAGCATTCAGTGTCTGTGCCCTTGGGTATGATTGCTTAGGCTGAAGGAAATATCACTTCTCAAGGTCATACCAATTTCCAGGGACAGCCCATATCTAGACACTAATCAACATGGGGATATTAAGGACCAGCCCCTTCCCCCAACTTGAGACAGCTTTGACTGGTCATTCTATCTTCGGAACTCTTCAGCATTGCAGTTCAACCTTCCCTCTTCCCAAGCTGTTTCTTTCCCCTCCATTCCCTTCCATAGATCATAGATCATAGAATCACAAAAGCACTCCCTAATAAACTGGTCCTTAAAATATGATTCCTGGACTAACAGTATCAGCATACCTGGGAACTAGTTAAAAATGCAGATTTCTGGGTCCCACTACAGACCTCCTGAATTTGAAAGCAGAAGCACCATTTACATGTGAAGAGCTTCCTATCAACTTTTTGTGCCCCACTCTTAAATATACTCAGATGGATAGACAACTGGAAAAAACCCTCCAATATGAAAGACAGAGAAAAAAGGGGGTGAAACCCTTACTTGGAAGAAATAACACTATGCAAAAAGAAAACAAAACTTTAATCCTCACAAAGGTTAAGGGAAGACGCTGCATTCAAGAAACACAAATTGGATACTATATACTTATATTTTTAAAGTATATTCAGAAAGTTAAAAAGAGACATCTTAGAAATTAAATCTATTTAGGCTGGCTATTTTCTCTTTGCTCTTTGAAATCACTCTCTACCCTCTGTGATAACCTAGGAAGCTGGACTTTTCACCATCAGTAGGGCTCCCTTCCTCTCTGCCAAATGTTTGTCACTGGACAGAGGTAGGGATGTAAAAGAAGAGAAAGGACCTGGTTCTTTCTGACAGGCAATGAGTTAGTGGTTTGGGTAACTGTGGTTTTTCTCGGCAGGTTTTGTAATATCTTTTTAAGTCAATAAATTGTAAGTTCCTAAAACTCTGATTAAAAATTAAATACATGAAAATTCAAGTAAATAAAATTTCAAATAACAAAACGTCAAAGTTATCAAAAAAGAAATGGAATTACCTATGAACAAAGGAGTTAGAAGAATATATTTGCAATTATCTCTCTTTTTACCATTACTCCAACTAGTTAAGAAAGCATTTTCAGCAGCTGGAAAAATATGCACAAAAATACACGTATCACTCAATAATAAACCACCAATACACATCTGCGCCTGCACTTAATAAAAGTAGGTAATATTTGACTTTTAAGTATTTCATAATTTAAATGTTCATTTATTATTTTGGGGTTTCTTAAACAATTTTATTTTATACATGTTTATTTCAACTCAAATTTTGACAGACTAAAAGACTGTATTTTGTTAGAGTCCATTTATAGGCAATTTTGCAACACTGATTTCTTGTGGGGGGAAAAAAACCCAAAACAGACAGATAGTAATTATTACGATCTGTGGAACTGAATGACCAGGAAAGCCGACCTCTTACTGCAAACCAAGCACATGGAGATAAGTCCACCAATGCAGCAGCAGCATCTTGATGATGAGTTGAATGGAGACAAAACATCTTATGTTGTGCCCAGAAGGTAGGGTAAGGCTCAAAGCTGCAAGGGGCAAAATGTTTTCATAAAGGCAAGATTCAGGTGCTGCTTGCTGCAGCACTCCATAGACACACCCTGTCTGTCCCAATGGCTTGTGACTGCCACGCGGCAACAATGAACACAATATACTCTCACTCTCACTCTCAGAGCAAGTATCTTCCCCTTATGAGAGAATGAATTCAGGCAATTCTTTACAAAAATGACAGCATTTGTTCCAAGGCACCAACAGTATAAAGCTTTTCAGAAAGTACACAGAAATAAACAGACTAAACATGGGAATTAGTTCTTAATGGTGGAATCTGTTACTACTGTAACTAGTGTAAAAATAAGTTCAGATAGATTACAATCAAAATGCATATCGAATAGACTGTGCTGTGTGAGGGAATGTCTGACCAAAGAGTATTCTCATAGGCACTTTGGGTGCTGGCTGGTAAGCGCTCACAAGGGTTCTTCTCAGGGCCAGAGAAGCTGAGCATCTTATGTATTTGTAAAATCTTTCTCCAGACTTCTTGCCAAGCTTCTTCTCTGCCATCAGCTTTTTCAAGGATGGGCTGGGCTGAAATATGGGGTTCTTCGTATCTATCATGCCATCCATTCATGATGAACTTCACAGAATCCAGCCCAACGTAATCTAGAAGCTCAGATGAGCCCCTGGGGTACCTGGCTCCTAACTTCATAGCAGTGTCAGTGTTTTCCTTGGATACGTCAAGTCATTCATGCAGCTTGACTGCTTCCATGAGGTGTTGAATCCTAAGACGGCTGACAATAAACCCAGGAGTGTCCTTGCAAGAAACAGGATGCTTTACCAAGGTTTTGCTCAAGTTTACCAAAGATTCAAATGTCTTTTGGGTGGTCATTGGTGTTTTAAAGACCTCTGCAAGTTTCATCAGGGGCACTGGGTTGAGTAAACGGAGGTCAGCAAATTGGTCTTGTTTGGTGGTAGCACTGGCTATGCTTGTAATTTGCAAAGAGGAAGTGTTGCTGGCAAAGTTGTATGTTCAGCAACAAACTTGTCCAACCTCTAGGAGAGTTTGATTTTCACCTTTAGATTTTCTACAATGGCCTCTACCACCAGGTCTGTGCTATGGACTATGGATGTTGCATCTGTGCTGGTTGATATGCTGCTTAGGGTTTTCTCCACAAATTCATCATCAGCCTTAGGGTTTTCTACAAACAACTTCTTTGTCGCTTTCCTAAGGCTTTTCTCAATTCCCTCTTTATATTTTGCCAAGATGTCCTCTGTCTGGTCAAGGAACACTACTGTGTGGCTGGTCACTGCAGAAAACTGTGTGATGCTGATGACCATCATGTGCTTGATGATGATTTTTCTCGCCCAAGGATGTGGACAAGGAAGACCCCGAGTGCATTAACTGGCTGGTGATGAAAGCCATGGTGCAGTGGGGGCGACGACAGCAAGACCCAGGCAGGGAAGGCACATGTGGTGTGGGGACCAGCAGACGGGCAGCCTCTGAGGCCATTTTTTACTTTTGAATAAAACGATATTACTAATTTTATCTGCAAATAACTTTTGTTCAAATGACAAGGTATGCTCAACATTAATATTTTTCTAATTTTTTAAATTGATTATTGTTGATAATTGATAAAACAGGCATTGAACTTCCAGTTTTGCTGATTTTTAACTTTTACAAAAATTTTAATTAAATAGTATCAGTCTGGTATTTTGGTATTAGATTTTAAAAAACAAAATATCAGTACCATAATTGTGCTGTGGTATCATAACTATTACATTTATGGAACATGCTAACTACTTATCTTCTAAATCTTTCAAGATTTACATCTCAAGTCATATTGCCAGAATGTTATTGATATAAAGTAGTAGGGAAGAGGGGGAAAACACCAGCAATAAAGCAGATAAAAATTTAAGCAACAGAGATATAGCTTGAGAAAGCATATTGTGTTTTCTGTAAATCAAACTATAGAGTGAAGCTGGATAAAGCTTTCTTATCTAGGGGGGCTATACAAAAGAAATAACAAATTTTAGGAAGCATGTGTTTAAAAATTAAAACTTAGTCTAATCCTACTTTCTCACAAAGAAATACGTTACAAAAATACCATGCAATATTTCCCTTTATTCAAACAAAAACATGATACAATAAATAAATTAGCAGTCATGGGCCAAACATATACAATATATAATACAATGTAAGCAACAGTATGACAGAAAGAACATTTAGACAACTTGTTTGCTAGAAACATTTCAGAATCTGTTCCCCAATTTTAACAAATTGTTGATAAACTATTTTTTACTGCAGAAAATATTCTAGGAGACTCTCACTTATCCCTTCCAACACCACGTTTAGCCTCTATCCAAAAGTTCTATGCTATGTTTACATTTATTTGGAGTCCTCAAGTCTGAAGTCAGAGTAACTCACAATTCCTATATACTTGATTCAAATTTCTTGTGTTGTAGAAACAGAGGTATCTGTGAATACCAGATACTAGATATAACCCAAAGACAATCTGAGATAGAGGAGGTACAACTAGAAGAAGCTCTTAAATTCTATCCTTGCCAGGAAAAATCAAACTCTTAGCTTCTACTCTTATAAAATAATTAATTCTGTTAAAAACACATTGACTTCAGATCCCTTTTGCAGGTTGTGACTTGGCTCACAGTCCATCATAGCAAATCTTATTTTTACCTTATACTTGCTTATATTAAATGAAAACTATTTACTTTTACTTTTGTTTGCTCATATGCTATAAAACAAAATTTTATATGTTTTTTAAAAACAATAATAGTCATAATGGTGGCTAATTCTAAAAAGGTGTAGCCAGAAAAAAAGGAAATAAAAAACACTTGGAATCACACCATGCAGACATTTAAATTCATTTACTTTGTTTTCTTAAAAATAATGGATTCTTTTGGTAAGGATGGGGAGAAATTGGAATCCTTGTACATTGCTTGTGGGAATGAACGATGGTCTGGCTGCTCTTGAAAAACCTGATATGTCTTCAGAAAGCTAAAACACAGAATTACCACTTGTCCTAACAATTCCACCCAAAGAAATAAAAATAGGAACGCAAACAAAAACCTCTACACAGATGTGCTGAATGTTCATAGTAGCACTATTCACAAAAGTCAAATGGAGGAAACAACCCAAATGACCATCGATGGATGAACGGATAAACAAAATGTGACATATTATTAAAATGAAATATTATTCAACCATAAAAAGGAATGAAGTACCGGCACATGCTACAATACGGATAAACCTTGAAAACTTTATGCTAAGTGAAAGAAGGCAGACATAAAAGGTCACATATTGTATGATTCCCTGTATACAAAATCTCCAGAATATCTACATCCAGAGAGATAGAAAGTGGATGAGTGGTTGGTTGGGGTTGGGGAAATGAAGAGTGACTGCTTAATGCACATTCCTTTTAAATGATGAAAAATGTTCTGGAACTAGATAGAGGTGATGGCTACATAACACTGTAAAGTTACTAAATGATACTGAATCGTACACTTTATGTGGTTAATTTTTATGTTATTAATTTTACCTAATAAAAAATAATTAGGATCATAAAATTAAGAAAAAACTTCCTTTAGATACTACCAGTGCCTAATCAACAGATTTCGAAGTATCAGTTCTGTTTCTCTCTGTAACCCAAGTTGCCTTTGAAATAATCATTGTTCACAGTGCTTGCCTGCTCTTATGAATTTTTAGAGACTCTAGTTTTCATGAAAGGAAATTAACCAAAGACCAATGTTTCTCAACCAGGTACTGACATTTAGGATGGCACCCTGCTTTACTTTATGGGTTCATCGAATGCATTATAAGATGTTTGGAATCATATGACGGTGTTCACTAAATGCCAGGAGTGCTTCCTAGACATTTTGACAAGCAAAATTGCCCCGCATTATTTCCACATGTTCCTAGTTGAAAGTCACTGCTCTAGAACAAAATGTCATATCCTACGTATTGTGTTACATTATAAGAAGTTCCCTAATATACGCAACTCAATGCTTTACAAACGAGTCATTTCAAAAGCTCACATGTTTTTATGTATGGAAAGTAAACTTCTTGCTTTTGACACAGGATGCTATAAAAATTTATTGATTTTATTGTTGTTCTAAACATAAAAATTAATTTCAACCAGAAGAATGAACTTTGTCATGAGGTAATTTGTGCCTGACATTTGATTACTAGATCATATTACTCAAATGAATATTCAACTTCTACTAATAACATTATTTCATTCATTGATATAATATTTTCTTTGCTTTTTAAAAGATATTATCAGGTTCCAAATATATAGGAAAGTTATAAAGAATAATATAACACCCATGTACCTGCTAGCCAGTTTGAACAAACCTGAACTTTTTCCTTAAGGAAGAAAACTTTACAGACAAAGTTCCCATGGGATCTTTTCCTATCTCATTCCACCATTCCTTTCTCAGTGGTGACCACTATCCAGAAGTTATTATTCCCATGAATGTATATACATTTACTACAAATGTTGACTATCTCTATAAACAATTTAATAGTTTTGCTTACTTCACAGGCATTAAGTTCTGCTGCATGTATCATTCTTTTTTTTAAAAACATATTTACTTAATAGGCATTAGAAGTTTATCTATTTTGGTACATTCTAGTTTATCCATTTTAACTGTTACATAGAAGTGTGGATTAAATTGTATGTCCAGACCCCTCCCCAAATTTGTATGTTGAAGCCCTAACCCCCGAGGGCTGTATCTGATGGAACAGATACAGCACTCAGAAGGAATCAACCATGCTGGCACCTTGATCTTGGACCTCAAGCCACCAGAACTGGTAAAAAATAAATTTCTATTACTTAAGCCATCAAGTCTGTGGTACTTTGTTATGGCTGCCCTAGCAAACTAATATGCACAGTATTCTACTGTTTGAACATACTGCTTTATTTATTCTTTAATAATGGGCTCTTATCCTATTTCCAGCTCTGTACTGTAACATACAACATTGTAACAAACATTTGGTATGGAGATATTGTTATTCTTATTGCAGGACTTTTTCTTGGACACATACACAAATATACGCACACACATTACAGTATGTTTATCTTCAACTTTCTGATTATTGCCAAATTGCCTTTCAAGGTAATTTTGGCCAATCTCTACTCCATCAGCTGTGTATAAGACTCATTTCTCTCTATCCTCTCCAAAATTGGTAATGACAGACTTCTGCCAATCAGATGGGTATGAAATATTTTGTTTTAAAACGCATTTCTTTATCAGTGACGTTGAACACCTTAATGTATTTACTGACTACTAAGTTTTCTTCTGTGAACTGCCTACTCATATCCTTTACCCCTTTTTTACGTGGTTGTTTTTATTATTTTATTTACTAATAGGAGCTCTTTTTATACTTTAGATACTAATCTTTTGTCAATTACTTGAGTTACAAATAACTTCTCGCCATCAGCAGCATGTTGCTTTTTTTTTAAGTGTTCATTGTCCAAGGAGAGTTTTTATGTTAATTTAGTCAAATATTTTTCTTTATGAAAAGTGCTTTTGATGTGTTTTAAAAAATCTTCCTTATTGTGAGCTCACAATGTTATTTTATTTTCTTCTAAACTTCTGCTTTTCACATTTGGGGGCTGAGTTTTTCTGGATTCTATGTGTGATGTGATCTTTTTTTTTTTTTAATATAGATAATGAAATGTCCCAGTGGGCCATCCCTTCCCTTGCACACAAGGCCTATGTCTTGTTAACCTGCTTCCTAAGTCTAGCACTTTGCCTGGCACACATTAGGCAATTATAAACATGTGATCAATAAAAGGAAGGATGGAAGAAAGAGAAGGGAGAGAAAGGGAAGCAAGGCAGGGATAGGAGTGTGGAAAAAAGTATTTGGATCATGGTCTTTGATATAAACTATATATTAGAACCATACAAGTCAAAAGGGTATTAAAACAGATTCAAGGGGTGGATTGCAGGAAGATGGGCTTTCCAGGATTCTGGAATGCTAGAGGTAAATATATCACTTAAGTGCATCTGGGCACTGACTCTGCTTTCTCTCCCCCAGGATGAGAATATGGCCTTGCTAGAGCTGAATTAGTTCAAAATCCAGAAAATTGTGGTGTTATAAATATCACTTATTAAGTCTTTGCAGAATGTTCAAGAAAGCCTAGGTACAAACGGGGAATGATACATTCAGAAATTGATACAGCAATGCTAGCTGAACCTTTCCCGTAGGGACAGTGGCTACATGTACCACAGGAACCTAAAGAGATGGGAAAACTTTTTGTTGTTGTTGTTGTTTTGTTTTGTTTTTTTTTTTTTTGAGACGGAGTCTCGCTCTCTCGCCCAGGCTGCAGTGCAGTGACTGGATCGCAGCTCACTGCAAGCTCCGCCTCCCGGGTTTACGCCATTCTCCTGCCTCAGCCTCCCGAGTAGCTGGGACTACAGGCGCCCGCCACCTCGCCCGGCTAGTTTTTCGTATTTTCAGTAGAGACGGGGTTTCACCGTGTTAGCCAGGATGGTCTCGATCTCCTGACCTCGTGATCCGCCCGTCTCGGCCTCCCAAAGTGCTGGGATTACAGGCTTGAGCCACCGCGCCCGGCCAGCCTTTTTTAGATATACTGTATTTGCTACTATTCAGAATAGTCATTTGGTTTCTATATTCTTAACTAAATAATTTAGGAGCATACAACAGGTGGGTAATAGTCTCTTCCCAACAATCCCTAACCTGAAGTTCAAAGGCGGAGTGCCATAGTGGAGGGTATAAAGAAACAGAAGAATGGGACCTGGAATGACTTTTGCCTCAGACGCCCTCAAAAGAAAAACATCTCTCCCTAGAGCAACATTATATCTAGTTCACTATAGTCAAGGAAGTATGTTCCATTAGAGAAAAAGGGGCTTAGCCTCCCAGTGTAAGTACACACCACCACCTACAAAGTATTCTTGCTGAAATACTGAAACATATCTCTACTTAACTACCAATTTATAGTAATAAAGGGGAAGAGGAATATGCTACATAGCACCATGAAGATAAAATCAGCAAATCCAGACTGTGGGAAACTCCATAGGACAAAGGATCCAATTTCTTCAACAAATAAAAAACTTCAAGAATTTTTTAAAGGGATCTAGAGTTTAAGAGATATCCACCAGTACCTATAAGGACACTGATTCAAACAAACTGTAAATGTGATATGATGTCTGGGATTCTCTTCAAAATAACCAATGAAGAGTTACAGACAAATAAGATTATGAAACTAATTGTTAAAGTTGAATAACAAAGACCTGAGAGTTCAATGTCTTTTCTCTCCTTTTGTATACATTCAAAACATATTACAATGAAAAGTTAAAAGAGGGGGCTGGGTGTGGTGGCTTATGCTTATAACCCAGCACTTTGGGAGGTCAAGATGGGAGGATCACTTGAGGCCAGGAGTTCAAGACCAGCCTGGTCAACATAGGAAGACCCCATCTCTGACAAAGAAAAAAAAGTTAAAAGAGGGGAAGGACTTAGCAGATCCTTTTAAAAGGAAAAGCAAATAAACCACGTAGGACCTACAGCTAAGAGACTAGAGCCTGAGATCTAAAAACCTTCTGATGTTGATTTAAACTGTGAAAAACTTAAAATATACAAGAGAAGGCTGTAAATCAAAGATTCAGTCACTATAACCAGTCTACTGAGTCACTGTTAATCAGTATTTACTTATGCTACCATTGAGTGATACTGAAAGATTATTATTTGAAAGCGTAGAATATGACGACTCATTTTTGCTTTCCAATGAGTTATTTTCCTTTTTTGCTGTCCTTCCACGTATTGGTATCTTTCCTTATGTGATTGCTGGTTGCTCCAAATACTGAATTTTACCTTTGTAATATTTAAAAAATAGCTAATTTGCTCTAACAGGATTGTAAAAATACATATTTTGGGAAGGCAGAGTACTGAACAAATTGTGCTGCTCTCTTTAGTCTCAATCTATGTGCTTTCCAAGTTTTCTTCAATGCAAGCATTTTCAGGTTGATATTAATATTAAAAGCTCAAAGAGTCAACAGGACTCAAATAAGTCAAATAATAGGAAAGCATTTGCACACATAAAGTTAAAAAGATCTTCAAATAAATTTATCTGGCAAGAAACACCATGGTAAATATAGCAGGAACCAAAAACATGGTCTTGACAGGAAGAATTCCAATTCTGCAACTACAAGCTATATGCCCTTAACGTAGATGAATTATTTTTCCCCTGAGGCATACTATATCTCCTCCAGAGATTTTTAAAATAAAGATTCAACATTTATATAAAAAGCCATACTGTAATAACAAGCATGTAATAGGTTCTTAATGAATGCCACATAAAACTAAATCTAGTCTAACCCTTTCATTTATAAATTAGGATAAAAAAATGACTTGTTCAAGGTCACATATTGATTTTTATTTGGCTCCATTATTCAGTTAAAAATGCTATGATTATGTCTGATAATAATGCCTCTATTTTACACTGGGATTTTAATCAAGAAGAACATTTTGTGCCCCAGTCTTACCATTTTGGAACTTCCTTTGTCGTAGAAACATTATATATTGTCAGTAAATAAGCTGAATTAAAGGTCAATGCCCTCTAGTGCTAAACCTTCAGAGGTAGGTGCAGGTTCCAAATACAGGCAAATTTACCTAGTCTACAGAACAGGAAACAATCTCCATAAAAATAAGGAGATGAAAACATGAGATAGCTGCATGTACAGTGACCCATCTGTAAGGATGACTATTCTCTCTGGGAGATGAGATTTTAAGCCTTTACTTTCTTTTCAAATGTTTAAAAAGCTTTTTAAACTTTTTGTTATTAAGTTTTTATAATATATAAAACATTTAAAAATAAGCCAAAACACAGGGCATGATAACATCACTGGATTGCGCAGTGGGGAAAACAACTCTTCTTCCCCTACTGCATAGTTTCAGAGGAAGTTACACATCCATGTGGCTTAGTATCTAACGTTACATTAAGAAAGTCGGCCGGGCGCGGTGGCTCAAGCCTGTAATCCCAGCACTTTGGGAGGCCGAGACGGGCGGATCACGAGGTCAGGAGATCGAGACCATCCTGGCTAACACAGTGAAACCCCGTCTCTACTAAAAATACAAAAACTTAGCCGGGCGAGGTGGCGGACGCCTGTAGCCCCAGCTACTCGGGAGGCTGAGGCAGGAGAATGGCGTAAACCCGGGAGGCGGAGCTTGCAGTGAGCTGAGATCTCGCCCCTGCACTCCAGCCTGGGAGACAGCCCGAGACTCCGTCACAAAAAAAAAAAAAAAAAAAAGAAAGTCATAAAAGTGCTGTAATCCCAGCACTTTGGGAGGCCGAGGTGGGCGGATCATGAGGTCAGAAGATTGAGACCATCCTGGGCAACATGGCGAAACCCCATCTCTACTAAAAATACAAAAATTAGCTGGGCGTGGTGGCGCATGCCTGTAATCCCAGCTACTCGGGAGGCTGAGGCAGAAGAATTGCTTGAATCAGGGAGTCGGAGGTTGCAGTGAGCTAAGATCACACCACTGCACTCCAACCTGGCAAAAGAGCGAGACTCCGTCTCAAAAAATAAAAAAAGAAAAAGTTGTGTCAGAGACAAGGCAGATCTTTAAACTGAGAAAAATAAGGGGATAAATGTGACTTCACTTTTTTTAATGTACTTCAGGTGTCACTAATAGGTGACATGCTAAGTACGTACAAGTCTTTTTTTTTTTTTTTTAACTGAAAAGCATTAAACCAGACCATGGTATTAGGTGCTTAACTGAGATTATAAAAAAGAAAACCAAAATGGAAATGGTTTAGAGAGCTGAAGTTAAAATGAGAATTCCATTAAGATGGTATATATAGGTAATGGTGCTTAATGGGAAGATTAGGGACTATACCAATGTCTCATATAAATTAATATGAGAACATTTCTTAAAATTGTAGCTAAAATGGCCCTACAGGTATACTTGTAAGATATGACTTATTACTCTTTTCTAGAGTTAAGAGCTTATTAGGGGAGTAAAGAGTTCAATATCCCAAATATGATCCAAAAAATAAAGTCGCCAAGTTCAATGTCTTGTAGTCCTCCACTTAAACCCAAGAATCACAGAACTTTTCTTATAACTAAAGGCAAAAAAATACGAAAACCAATTTGATAGTTAATATTAAAATTCTCTTCTACAAGGCAGTAAGAGAACCAAAGGAAAGAAAATCTAGCCTAAAAGCATTTCAATCTATAAAGGAGAAGGCTATCTAAGGAGATAAAAATTATGAATTAATCTCCTCAATGTTCAAATGATTCTCTAGAGAGGAAGATATCAAAACTGATATATTTTTAAAGATAGAAGAGTTATTAGTGGAAATAGGTAAAATAATTTATTAAGGATATAGTTAGAAATGTCTAGAGTTTTCATTTTTCTCCTTGTGCCTAAAGCATAATTCTATGTAGAAATGTCTGGTAGTAATCTCTTTTCGGGCTACTTCAAGGCGATGTATGGATAAGAAATCATTTGTTTTTTGGCCAAAAGTTTAAAAAACACACCCACACAGAAAAACTGCTAAGTAACACAATTTTTCCCTAGACCAGAAAGCTTTATAAAAACCTGGATAATCAGGCTTAGTCTCTGAAAGCTATCAGTTCATGGGAAAAGTGCCTACAGTCTCACTATCCAATAGAAATATAATCCGAACCATAGAAATCTTAAATTACCTAGTACATTAAGAAGTAAAAAACAGATACTACATTTAGTAAAATATTTTAATGTAATTATTAAATATTAACATTTTGATGTATCTTAGTTACATTATTAACATTTTGATATTATTAACATTTTGATATGCAATGAATATAAATATTGAGATACTTTAGATTTCATACTAAGTCTTTGAAATCCAATGTGTATTTTATACTTACAACACATCTCAATTTGATTTAGCCACATTTCAAATATTCAGCAGCCACATGTAACTAGTGGCTACTGTACTGGCCTGTGTATGTCTATGGCACAGCATGTCTTATGGGCTATACTTAAAAGTTTGGGCCAGCAGCTATAGGTCACACGTGTAATCCCAACACTTTGGGAGGCTAAGGCAGGAGGACTGCTTGAAGCCAGGAGTTTGAGACCAACTTGGACAACAGAGCAAGACCCTGCCTCTACAAAAAATAAGATAAAATAAAATAAAATAAAATAAATAAAATAAAATAAACAAGCCATGTGTGGTGATGTGTGCTTATAGATCCGGCTATGTGGGATGCTGAGACAGAAGGATGGCTTGAGTTAAGGAATCTGAGGCTGCAGTGAGCTATGACTGTGGCACTGCACTCCAGCCTGGGTGAGAGAGCAAGACCTCTCTAAAAAAGAAAAAGAAAGTTTAATGACTGTCTCAGAGTTCAGCATACAGAGACAAAAGAGGTCATCTATTATTCTTGCAGGGCTTACATCTAAAATGTATATAAAACTGCCAATCTCTTGGGTAGACTGCCCTCAATCATGATACATGCAGATTAATTCCTTTCTAGATTTTACTAGGACAGCAAAGTGATCGGTATCTCCATATCTGCCCCCCCGCCCCCACCAAAAAAAAGTGACTAATCTAATATCTTATTGTTCTTCACTTAAAACCAAGAACCACAGGCACAGACAATAAGGCATTTATGTATTATAGTCAGTAAGGGATTATAATATAACACAGGTAGGAGTCAGTTGTCAAGTATAAAAGGTATCTGAAAACGTCAGAAGCCAACTATATGACAGCCTGGAACAAATAGAAAACTGCGAAGTTAGTATAGATTAGTGACGTATCGCCAGTATTCTAGAAGCACACTTTGTGAAGACTGTTCCTCCTAATATACATAGGTAACCCACAGAGAAAGTGGCTAACGTTCAGGTAAATTTAGGAATTGCTGGGTTAAATAAAATAAGCCAGGATTTTAATATTGTTTAAAACTGGATTTTAATTTAAGGGTTAAGTTCCCCTATCCTTATAATACAAGACTGATCATGAAACTCAGAGACGTGTAAACCAGAGCAGCTTCATCTTAAATAGAAGCTGGGTAAAATGAGGCTGAAACCTACTGGGCTGCATTCCCAGATGTTAAGGCATTCTAAGTCACAGGATGAGATGGGAAGTCAGCACAGGATGCAGGTCATAAAGACCTTGCTGATAAAACAGTTTGCAGTAAAGAAGCCAGCCAAAACCCACCAAAACCAAAATGGCCATGAGAGTTTACCTCTGGTCATCCTCACTGCCACACTCCCACCCACACCATGACAGTTTACAAATGCCATAGCAACATCAGGAAGTTATCCTATATGGTCTAAAAAGGGCAGCATGAATAATCCACTCCTTATTTAGCATATCATCAAGAAATAACCACAAATATGGGCAACCAGCAGCCCTCAAGGCTTCTCTGTCTATAGAGGAGCTATTATTTTATTCCTTTACTTTCTTAATAAAGTTGCTTTCACTTTACTCTGTGGTCCTGCCCTGAATTACTTCTTGCATTAAATCTAAGAACCCTCTCTTGGAGTCTGATTGGGACCACTTTCCTGTAACAAAACCTTTTTTTTTCTTGAGATGGAGTCTCACTCTGTTGCTCCGGGCTGGAGTGCAGTGGCCCAATCTTGGCTCATTGTAACTCCACCTCCCGGGTTCAAGTGATTCTCCTGCCTTGGCCTCCGAGTAGCTGGGATTATAGGTATGTACCACCATGCTTGGCTAATTTTGTATTTTTAGTAGAGATGGGGTTTCATCATGTTGGCCAGGCTGGTCTCGAACTCCTGGCCTCAAGTGATCTACCCACCTTGGCCTCCCAAAGTGTTGGGATTACGGGCATGAGCCACCAAGCCTGGCCTGATCACGAACCTGAATATGCTCACATATGTTGTATCCATTTGAGAGTGGGTTGGAGAGCTATCCTATACATCATTTCCCAAACTAATGAAAAAAACACTTTATTTTCATGGATCGTCTTGAAAACTACTAGACCACGTTGGGGAATGCTTATGTAAAAGCACAGGTAAGGCTACTCCTACAAACCCAGGGAAAATTTGTGCCAGAGTATTTGTAAGCAATATGAGAGTATTGTAGGCTAAAGCTTTGAGGGTCTAGATCCTAACAATATTCTAATGTAAACTCTAATAACTAAATGATCAGGAACACCTTTTTGATTTGATCAAAACCAAAAGGCAATGATCTATGGAGCTATACTATCTATCCACACCTACATTCAAGTAATAATGGCAATGGAATATAATATGAATGTAATTAAAATCTTACCCCAAATAATCTTATTTTAGTCTTATGCTCTTCAGACCACAAGAGGAACTTAATGAAATCAAATTGGAGTAAGGGTCAAACACTCACCTTACTCTAAACCTGCTACAGTTCAAACTAGGCATGCTTAAAAATCTGTGAACCTCAAAGCACAAAGTTTAAAGAAGTAACTGACCAATGAGAATAAGCAGTAAACACAGAAACATCTAAAACGATTATATTGTCTAGAATCAAAAGGCACCTGAATACTTATAAAGGCGTCTACTAAGGCAATAAAGGCAAAAGATGAGTATTTTCCCCTAAGAAGGAAGAGTTTTCTATGACTTGTGGAGACTGTTTCAAAAATTTAAGACAAAGCACATACTCCAACAAATACTGTCTAATTTATCCAACTCCCTAGTCTGAATTAAATGTTCTTTCTACATCACCAAAGGAGAGAGAACAAAAAATGAAGTTGTGAGTAACACTTCAGTCTTCAGAGCAGATAGTTGTAATTGCCAGTAGCAGAAAACTCAAGTTTTGCCAATTCCATTGGGTAGGAAAAGGCTGTCCTAATTTGCCTTTCCCTGAGAACTAACAAGTCTGAACAAGTTTCTGTAGGTTTTTGAACACATTTCCTTTCTATGAAATGCCTGATTATGCTTTTTGCCCAAATTTTGTTTCTCTCTTAGAAATCTGTAAAATGTCTTTATCTCAAATACTGATCTTCTTTCAGTTATATTGCAACTATCTTCTCTCACTTCTCCTCCCAGAGTGATTTTACCCTTTCACTCTCATTATGTTGACACAAGTTTGACTAACAAAACTTTAAAATTCAATGTAAATGCCCAGATGTTTTCACTAGAGATTTCTACTAAACATTTAAGAACTAACACCAATTCTACACATTCCTTTACAGAAAACAGAAGATGAGAGAAAACTTCCCAATTCATTTTATGAAGCTTGTCATTACCCCGCTATCAGCAGAGGGACAGAAGCATACATTAGTGAAGCATTACTAAGAACCTGGAAGTAAACTCACTCAAATATGCTCACGTGAGTTTTGACAAAAATGAAAAGTTATTAAATGGAGGAAAGACAGCTTTTCTAACAAATGGTGCTAAAGCAATCAGACACTCACAGGTTAAAAAAAAGAGGTACCACCCCACATCCATTAGAATAGCCACTATTAAAAAGAAAAAACATATAAAAACCCAGAAAATTAACAAGTGTTAGTGAAGATGTGAAGAAAGTGGAATCCTTGTGTACTACTGGTGGGGATGGAAAATGGTGCGGCTATTATGGAAAACAGTATGGTGGTTCATCAAAATGTTAAAATTACCATATGATCCAGCAGTTCCACTTCTGAGTATATATCAAAAAGAATAAATGCACAGACTAGAACAGACATTTGTACACTAATGTTCAGAGCAGCACTATTCACAATAACTAAAAGGTAGAAGCAATCCATGTGTCTATTGATGGATAAATGGACAAAAAAATATGATACATACAATAGAATATTATTCAACAGACGTAAAAAAGAAAAACATTGTGATGCATGCTACAATATAAATGAACCTTGAAGACATTATGCTAAGTAAAATAAGCCAGTCACAGAAAAACACTCAATAACAAATGCTGGCAAGGATGGGGAGAAAAGAGAACCCACATACACTGTTAGTGGCACACAGTGGCTGGTGCACAATCACGATGGAGAATAGTTTGCAGGCTCCTCAAAAAACTAAAAATAGAGATTCTATATGATCCAGCAATCCCACTGCTAGGTATGTGGCCCAAAGAAAGGAAATCAGTATGTCAAAGAGATATCTGCACTCCCATGTTTACTGCAGCACTATTAACAATGGTCAAGATATAGAAGCAACCTTAAGTGTCCATCAACAGATGAATGGATAATGTGGTACATATATACAATGGAGTACTATTCAGTCATAAAAAAGAATGAGATCCTGTCATTGCAAAAACGTAGATGGAACTAGAGGTTATTATTTTAAGTGAAATAAGCCATGCACAGAAAAAAACATAGTACACAATCTCACTTACTTGTGGAAGGTAAAAATTAAAACAACTGAATTCATGGAGAGAAAGTGAGAGAGAGAGAAGGATGGCTACCAGAGGCTTGAAGGGTGGGAGTGGGGGGTGTGTGGGGATGGTTAATAGTTACCAAAAAAAATGAATAAGACCTAGCATTTGCTAGCACAACAGGGTGATTATAGTAAAAAATAATTGTACATTTAAAAATAACTAAAGGATGACTGGGCTGTTTATAACATAAAGGATAAATGCATGAGGTGATGGATACCCCATTTACTCTGATGTGATTATTACACTTTGCATTCCTGTATCAAAATATCTCGTGTTACCCATAAATATATACATGTACTATTAAAATAACTATGTCAAATTAAAAATTTAAAAAGACCCCAAACTAGACAAATACTGTAAGATTTCACTTTCATGAGGTACCTAGAATAGTGAAATTCTAAGACAGAAAGTAGAACTGTAGGTATCAGAGACTAGAAGGAGAAGAAAATGAAGTGGTATTGTTTAATGGGTGCAGAGTTTCAATTCTGCAAGATGAAGAGTTCTATGCATGGCTAGTGTTGATGGCTACAATAAATGTGACGGTACTTAATGCCACTGAACTGTTTCTTAAAAATGACTAAAGTGGTAAATTTTATCTTAGGTGCATTTTACTATAATTAAAACAAATTTTTAAAAAATCAACATCAAGCTAAGCCTCATACCTTACAGAAAAATTAACTCAAAATGGATCACAGACTTAAATGTAAAACATAGAAATACAAAACATTTCAGAAAAAAAGCAATAAACTCTTTCAGATCTAGGGCGAAGCAAAGTTCTTAGACTTGGCACCAAACATACCATCCATAGAAAGAAAAACTGATAAATTGGACTTGTGCTCTACAAAAGACTGTGAAGCAGATTAATTTTTTAAAAAAGAGCTACGATTTCTGGTTTCTGGTCTAGCATGTAAGAAGCTATAAGTCAACACTAAGTCCTACAAGAAAAAAAAGCTGAAAAATACTGAAAAATCAACTCTTCTTAGGATTTGTCACAGTGGTAAGGTCAGGGGTCATATCACAGCCCCCCAAATTGGAGAGACCAATAGGAAAATGCAGAGAATTGTAGCTTGCCTGAACAGAAACCCACAAGCACAAACCTCCATGAGAATCTGTACCAACGCAGGGAAACAAACTATAACTGATGAATTACAAGAGGCTCAGAGTGAACAAGTCCGGGATAAACTCCAGGGGAATCCAATATTCAAGCATCTCCACACTTTTACAAGAGCTTGACCAGGTTTTCTCAGTGAATATTTAAGAAAAACCTCCTCTGAATATTGGAGATAACTTTCACGCCTTAGGCAAGGGAAGGAGAAAAGGAACCATTGTGAAATATGCCAAAGCATTCTGTTCCTAATAATCCTACCCTCAGGAGAAACTGAATCAACCAGAGCCTATCCTGCTGGAGCTTTATCAGAGCATAACTGACCTGGGCAAAAGGCAAAACCCAACTCCAGACCAGTTTAGCCATCCTGTTCCAAGTAAGGGGGCACTGGAGAGACTGAGAAGCACTTGTAAAGTTTACAAGGCAGAGGTACAGGCTTTCTGAAAGACTGAAACCTCCAGATAACATTATAGAATGCTTCCCCCTCCCATACCTTACTACCACATTACTAAAGGCCTATTTACAGTAGATCCTTTTATTCAGTAACTCCTACCTGGTTATAAAGAAAAAGTTATAAGGCAGTAAAAGGCAAAATCCAGTTTCAAGAGCACAGCAAGCAGCAAAAACATAGTCCAATGTGGCAGGGATGTTGGAATTATCAGACCAGGAATTTAAAATGTTTATGATTAAGATGCTAAGGGTTCTACTGGATAAAGTACATAGACTGCAAGAACAGATGGGCAATATAAATAAATAGACAGAAATTATAAGAACTAGAAAGAAATGTTAAGAGATTAGAAACACTACCAGAAATGAGGTATAATTTTGATGCACTTAATGGTAGGCTGGACACAACTGAGGTTAGAATCTGAGCTTGAGGTTTAACTCAGTAGAAACCACCAAATTTGAAAAGCAAGGAGAAAAAAGATGGAAAAAACGAAAGAAAACAAAACCCAGAACAGAGTATCCAAGAACTGTGGGACAACTACAAAAGGCATAACATATGTGTAATGGAAATTCCAGAAGGATAGGAAAAAGAGTAACACACATTTCTGAAATAATAATGACAAAAGAATTTCCCCAAACTAATGTCAGACACCAAACCACAGATCTAGGAAGCTCAGAGAACATCAACCAACATAAATGTCAAAAACAAAACAAAACAAACAAAAAAACTATACTTAGGCATATAATTCTCAAAACTACAGAAAATCAAAGATAATGAAAAGATCTTCAAAGAGGCTACAGGAAAAACATACCATACCTATACAGGAGCAAAGATAAGAATTATATCTGATTATCATAAACCATGCAAGGAGAGTGGAGTGAAACACTCAAAGTGTCAAGAGAAAAAAAAAAAAAAACCCAACCTAGAATATTAATACCTGCAAAATTTTCTTTCAAAAGTGAAGAAGAAATACTTTCTCACAAAAACAAAAATCGAGGGAATTTGTTGCCAGTAGACTTGCTTGCAAGAACTGTAAAAAGAATTCTTCAGAGAGAAGGAAAATAATAAAGGTCAGAACTCGAATCTATGTAAATAAAGAAATAGCATCAGAGAAGGAAAAAGTGCAGGTAAAATCAAGTTTTAAATGTTTCTTATTTTTAATTGATTCAACAGATAATTTCTTCAAAAGAATCACAGGAACAATGTACTGAATTATGTATGCTTTTATACAGACACATACGCTTCTATATAAACAAAATGAATGATGGTAGTAATATAAGAAACCAGAGGCAGGAATTAGGATTATTTTGCTATTATAAGGTATTCACAATACCTGTGAAGCAGTATAGTGTTATCTGAAAGTGGACCTGGATTAGTTGTAAACGTGTACTGAAAACTCTAGGGCAAACACTAAAAAATGCAAAAAAAAGAAATATAACCAGTGTATCAATAAAAGAGATAAAATAGAATCAAATAAAATGCTCAATCAAAACCACATAAGGCAAAACAAAAAAGAGAGGAAGACAAAAATAAGAACAAAGAACAAGGACGATAAATAGAAAATAACAAATATGATAAATATTAATCCAAATATATCAATAATTACTTTGAATGTTAATGATCTAAATGCACCAATTGAAAGACACTGACTGTCAGAGTGGATCAAGAAATAAGAGCCAATTATATGTCGTCGACAAAAACCAACTTTATTAAATATAAGTATACATACAGATTAAAAGTATATGGATGGAAAAAGATACCTCATGCTAACACTAGTCAAAAGAAAGTAGGAGTTAACATTTTAATTTCAGACAAGGCAGGCTTCAAACCAAGAGGGGCATTACATAGTGATAAATAGGTGAAGGCTCCAAGAAGACATAACAATCCTGAATGTATATGAGCCTAACAATACAACTTCTAAGTATGTAAGGCAAAAACTGACAGAACTGCCAAGAGAAACAGAATAGACTACTACACTCGAAGAGTTCTGTAGTTCAACATCCCTCTTTCTGAAATGAACAGGTCCAATGGGCACAAAATCAGGAAAGACATAGTTGAACTCAACACCACCACCAACAGGATATAAGGAACTTATATAGAGCACTTCATCCAAAAACAGCACATTCTTCTCAAGCTCACATGGAACATTCACCAAGACAGATCATATTCTGGGCCATAAAACACATCTTAACAAATTTTTTTAAAAATAGAAATTACACAGTATCTCCTCTCAGATCACAGAGGAATTAAACTAGAAATCATAAACAAAGATAGTTGAAAAATTCCAAAATATGTGGAAATTAAACAATGCACTTCTAAATAACGCATAGGTTAAAGAAGAAACTGAGAGAAATTGTAAAATAATTCAAATGAAAACACAAAATGTCAAAATTTGTGAGAAACAACAAAAGCAGTACTTAGAAAGAAATTTATAGCACTGAATACATATATATTAGAAAAGAAGACCTAAAATCAATAACCTAAGCTTCCATTGTAGGAAACTAGGAAAAGAAGGGTTAAAAAAGAAAAAGATTCACAAATTACTAATGCTGAAAATCAAAGATGGGACATCACTACAGATCCCCTAGCATTAAAAAGATAATAAAGGAAGTACATGAACAACTCTATGCCAACAACTGTAATAACATACATTAAATGAACCAGTTCCTGCGTGACACAATCTGCAAAATTAGAAAAGAAATAGAAAATGTGAATATGGCTATAGCTGTTAAAGAAAATGAATCAATAATTAATAATCTTTCCAAACCAAAAGCAAAAGGTCCAGATGGGTTCACTGGTAAGTTCTACCAAACATTTAAAAAAGAAAGTATATCAATCCTCTACAGTCCTCTTCAGAAGAGTCACAGAAATATAGCCACTGATCTTTGACACAGGAGCAAAGGCAATACAACAAAGAAAAGACAGTCTTTTCAACAAATAGTGCTAGAACTGAATATCCACATGCAAAAACAAAACAAACAAACAAAAACACTAGAGACATACCATACACTCATCACAAAAATTAACTCAAATCGATTACAGACCTACATGTAAAATGCAAAACTTTACCCTAGAACACAACATAGAAGAAAAACTAGATGACCTTGCATTTGTGACTTTTTAGATATAACACCAAATGTACTATCCATAAAAGAAAGCATTGATGAGCTGGACTTCATTTCAATTAAAAATTTCTGTTTTGCAGATGACACTGCCAAGAGAATAAAAAGATGAGGTACAGATAGAGAAAAAAATATTTACAAAAGACACGTTAGATAAAAGACTTACCCAAAATACAGAAAGATTCTTATAATTCAACTCCATTAAAAAATGGGACAAAGACCTGAACAGATACTTTACCAAAGATGTACAGATGGCAAATAAGCACGTGAAAAGATGCTCCATATCATGTGTCATCGGGGAAATGCAAACTAAAACACCAATGAGATACTACACATACCTATTAAAATGGCCAAAATCCAAAACACTGACACCACCAAATCCTGACAAGGATGTGGATCAACCAGAGCTTGCATTCACTGCCGGTGGGGATGCAAAATGGAAGACATTTGGCAGTTTCTTACAAAACTAAATGGATTCCTACCCTATGACCCAGCAAGTGCACTCCATGAAATTTACTCAAAGGAGATTAAAAAAAATACGTTCATATGAAAACTGGTACATGTTTTTAGTAAATTTATTCATAATAGTCAAAATTTGGAAGCAACACAAATGTCATTGGTAGGTGAATGGATAAATAGTGGTATATCCATTAATGGAATATTATTCAGTGCCAAAAAGAAATTAGCTATACAAGCCATGAAAAGACATCAAAGAAACTGAAATGCATATTACACTAAGTGAAAGAAGCAAATCTAAAAAGGGTACATACTGTGTGATTACAACTACTGACATGCAGGGAAAAAGCAAAACTATGGAGACAGTACAAAGATCAGTGGTTGCCAAGGGTTAGAGGGGAGGGAAGAAAGTATAGTCAGAGCACAGAGGATTTTTAGGGTAGTAAACCTACTCTTTATGATACTTTAATGGTGGACACATGTCATTATATATCTGACGAAACCCAAAGAATGTACAACACCCAGAGTGAAGCTTAATCTAAATTATGGACTGTGGGTAATACTGTGTAAATGAAGGTAAACCAGTTTTAACAACTGTACCACTCTAATGCAGGATGTTGATAACGGAGAGGTTATCCATGTGTGAAGGCAGAGAATGTATGGGAAATTTTGGATCTTCTGGTCCTTTTTTGTGTGAATCTGAAACTGCTCTAAGAAATAGTTTATTTTTTTAAAAAAGTTAATTAAAAAAGACAAGCTTCAGTGTAAAAAAACCATTTCATACGTATATCCAACAAAGGTATATGTTAAAAATAGAATATGTTAAAAATACTCTCAAAACTCAACAGCAAAAAAAGCAATCAAATTAGAATGTATGCAAAATACTTGAAAAAAATATATCACCAAAGAGGATATATAAACAGTACAGATGTTTGTATAAATGGTAAACAACACATGAAAAGGTATTTAACATCATTAGCCATTAGGGAAATACAAATACAACCACAACAAGATATCACTATATACCTATAAGAACAGCTATTAGAGAGTGTCAATGCCAAATATTGGCAAGGATACTGAAAAACTGGATCACTCAGACATTATCTGTGGGCATGTAAGATGGTACAGCCATTCTAGAAAAGTTTTGCTATCCTTTAAGAAATTAAACATGCAACTACCATATGACCAAGCAATTGTACTTCTTGGTACAGTACATTTGTACATTCGTACATTTCTCCGTTTATCCCAGAGCAATGCAGCATTTATCCCAGAGAAATGCAGATTATGTTCACATAAAAACGTGTACATAAATGTCTACAGCAGCTTTACTCATAAGGGCCAAAAACTCGACTCAATGCAGATATCCTACAATGAGAGAACGGTAAAACTGTGATATATCCATATCATGAAGTACTATTCTGTAATAAAGAGGATTAAATTACTGATAACTAGAACAATCTGGATGAATACCCAGTGAATTAGGCTGAGTGAAAAAAGCCCATCCCAAAAGATTACTTACGATCCCATCTACATAACATTCTTGAAGTGATAAAAGCTTTAGAAATGAGGGAAGAGATTAGTGATTGCCAACAGTTGAGGGTGAAAGCTAAGAAGTGGAGAGGGGTATAGAAGGATACCATGAGGGATATTTGCAGTGATAAAAGTGTTCTGTTTTGACCGTATCAATGTCTTGGTTGTGATAGTGTATGATACTATAGATCTGCTGATGACACCACTGGGGGACTGGGTAATAAAGGGTACACAGGATCTCTCTTTATATTATTTCTTATGACTACATGTGAATCAACAATTACCCCAAAATAAAAAGTTCAATTAGAAAAAATTAAACATACATATGTAGTAATCATTTCCTTCCTAATATGTGCATTTGTATCCCTCTCTACTCTAAAACTATCTTTCGTCCTGTAAAAACAAGTATATATTTTCTTCTAGTATTTTTTGAGATTTTCTGTTACCGTCCTTGTCACCTACAATTGATTGTGAATCAAGGGGTAAACCTGGATCCATTTCACATTTTTTCTAAATTGACAGCCAATGACCTTAGCACCATTAACAGCCCATTGCTCTCACTGTCTGAAAGTTCACCTCTGTCAAGTATCCATCATGCATGAGTTTTTTTCTAGGCTCAATTATTTTCCCTCACCTCCAGTTATTTAACCATTTGCAAATACCAAACTGCCATAATACTGTAGTCGTAGTAACTCTTGGCATTTGTTATGGCAAGTTCCTAACTTTGTCCTTCTTCTTTAGGAGCACTTTGGCTATTCTAGGCCATTTTTTCTTCTACTAAAGGTTAAAATCAGATTGTCTGGTTTTTAAAAAAATATTTTGATTAAAATTTCATTGATTTATGAATATATTTAGTAAGAAATAAAAAATCTGTGATATTTATTTCAATGAACATGGAACGTGTCTCATTTATGCCTACATTATTTAAAATCTTTCAATAAGGTTTTAAAATCTTCTATAATGAAGTCTTACATAACTATAGCTACATTTATTTCCAAGAACCTACTTGTTATTGAAAATGTTTAATTACACTATTGATTTTTATTGTATATAGAAATGCAAATGACTTTTGCTACATTTATCTTCATAATTCTGTGTAGATTGAGTTTTCCATATAGACTAACCTACGGTAAGTTAGTTTCTAATTATTAAGTTTTACTCATTTTTTAAACTTCTGAATATATGAAGAAATCTGTACATTTCTTGTTTCTAATTTTAAAGACAGTGTTTTAACTAACTTCAAGTTTTTCACTAATATATACAATTGTCCCTTGGTGGGTATCAAGGTACTGGTTCTATGACTCCCATGGATATGATGATCTGTAGATGCTTACATCTCTTGTATCAAATGGCACAGTATTTGCCTATAACCTATGCACACCTTCATGTATGTTGAATCATCTCCAGATTACTTATAATCAATACAATGTAAATGCTATGTATACAGCTATATCATGTTTTAAAATTTTGTATTATTATTGTATCATTTTATATTTCCTTTTTCAAATCCACAGTTGGTTGAACCCATGGATAGAGGGCTGACTGTTAAATCTACTGTAGTCTGCAGATACCATTCATCAAATTAAAGAAGTCTCCTTCTATTCCTAACTTGCTAAGTGTTTTATCATAAAACAGATATTCAATGTTATTTATTTTCCTGCATCAATTTAGATAATTAAATAACTTGTCTTTCCTTATCTGTTAATGTGGTAAATTATATGAACAGATTTTCTAATGAACCGACTTTGCCCTCCTGTAACAGACTCTAGCTGGCTAAGATGTTACTACCATTTTTATACATTTGTGGCTTTGATTTGCTAATTTTTGTGTAAGATTTTCTGTTCCTATGCTTATTAATGGGATAGTAAAATTAAAGGCCATTCTTATATTCTATTTGGATACCAAGATTATACCAGCCTCACAAAATGAGTAGGAACGTATATTTGCTATTTATTGCTGTGTAATAAACTACTCAAAAACTTAATGGTTTAAACATTTTTTATCTAATAATTTCTGTGTCAGAAACTTAGGAGTCACTGAGGTGGGTGGGTTCTGTCTGAGGGTCTATCCTGCGGTTTCAGTCAGGGTATCAGCAGGAGCTGCATTATCATTTCCAAGATGGATCACTCACATGGCAGGAGGCCTTATACCTCATCACAAGGGACTCTCTATAGGCTTCTTACCTCATGACATGGTGGCTGCCTTCTGCCAGAACAAACAATTCAAGAGAGTGAAAATGGAGTTGCAGTGCCTTTTATGAACTATTTTCTGAAGTCCCACACCACCATGTCTGCTTTTCTTCTGTTAGAATTGCATGATTAAGGTCCAGCCCACACTCAAGGCAAGGGGAACTGGGCTCCAAAATATCAAGAGATTGTAAACATATTTTTTAACGACCACAGAGAATTCCTTCCTTTCTAACTTCTAAGTTTGTATAAGATTAGAATTATTTGTTCCTATAATCTTGGGTAGATTTTACTTACAAAACTATGGCGATTTGGTATTTTCTTTGTGGGCAATTTTTAAAGAACTAATTCCATTTCCTTAATGGTTAAGGGCAATTAAGTTTTCTAATACTGATGTAATTTAAAGCATTCTTAGAATTTATCCATTGCATTCAAGTTTTAAAATGTATTGGCATCGCTGCTTATATCTTATTTTATTTTCACCTCTGCTGCATCCATAGTTATGTCTCATTTTTATTCCTAAAATTATTTGCATCTACTTTTTTCTTGACCTGTCATTTCTGAGCCTGGAACATTTAATAGGAGTTTGCAAAGAAACCAAATTAGATGCTACTGACCCTATTGTACTTTAATTTTCTATTTAATCAATTTCTACCTCTTACCTTCTTTAGGTTAATTCTGTTCATTTTTTATCTAAAATTCAAAGCTTAACTTATTAATTTTCAACTCCCCCCCCAGTACAAGCCAGTTAAATAACAAATTTATAAATATCAATTAGCTACAACTACAAGTTCTGATGTGGAATCTTTTCATTATCATCGAATTTTCTAATTTTTGTCACAATTTCTTCTTTCTTTTTTTAAAAATATAGATAGGGTCTCGCTATGTTGCCCAGACTGGTCTCAAATTCCTGCACTCAAGTGATCCTCCTGTCAGCCTCTAGAGTAGCAAGAATTACAGGCACACACCACCATGCCTGGCTCCAGTGATATTCTTTGGAGGTATATTTTTAATTGTCAAGTATTTACAGGTATTTTCTAACTTAATATAAAAATGGTTAAAACAAAAAAAATTAGAAAGAATAGTACAACCAAAAACTATATGCCTTACCTATATTGACTATTGTCACATTTATTTTCTTTCTATATACACACATATGTACTATAATACATTCATTTTGCTGTACTATTTTAATAGTTTTACATACTACAACACCTGACATCTCCTAATAAGACAAATGAATCTAATAAGAATAAGCAAAATCTCCTAAATAACAATTCTATTATGCCATTTAAAAACATTAACAATAATTCCACAATATACCATGCAGTCCACATTCGCATTTTCCCTAATTATCTCAAGAATGTTTAACAGAGCTTTCACCCTAGAACCAGATCAAATCTAGGTTCATACACTGTAAGTGGCTATTACATTTTTTTTTTCTATAATATTCCCTTTCTGAAGAGCCCAGGACAGTTGTCTTAAGAATGTCACACACTATGAATCTGTGTGATTGCTTTCTCTTGATGTCATAAAGGAATGCATGTACTATTCTAAAACATACACTTTATAGGCTTTATATAGACTTTATATCCTTCATAATACATGGACATCTTTTCCACTAAATGTTTTAACTTATGAGTCAGTGTTCATACAACTTGAGTACTAGTTATTAAGTCTGACCACACATTAGCTGAAGTGCATGATATGTACAATTTCTTTAATTATAGCTTTAATTGGACACAGTTTTAATGATATGAATAGCTGTTATTTGGTAGCAACATATTCAGGCATAAATGTTAAATAACTCATGAAATGACAGTAATCCATAGTCTTTCACTCAATAGAGCCAATCTGTTGTGTTTTATCTTTGTTTTTTATTAGTTCTCCACCTGGAAGACTGGCAAAAACTCAGCAAGCATGGTATAAGGATATACAGTCAGCTCTATCTCTAAGTTCTGCAACCATGGATTCAACCAACCATAAATTGAAAACACTCAGGGAAAAAAAAGATAGTTGTGACTGCACTGAACACATACAAACTTTTTTGGGGTCATCATTCCCTAACAATATAAATAAAGACGATTTGTGTAGCATTTACATTGTATTAGGTATTATAAGTAATCTAGAAATTAATTTTTTTTTGATACAGTCTCACTCTTACTGCCCAGGCTGGAGTGCAATGGCGCAATCTCAGCTCACTGCAACCTCTGCCTCCCGAGTTCAAGCAATTCTCCTGCTCATGCCTCCCAAGTAGCTGGATTACAGGTGCCTGCCACCATGCCCAAGTAATGTTTTATATTTTTAGTAGAGATGGGGTTTCACCATGTTGTCCGGGCTGGTCTTGAACTCCAGACCTCAGGTGATCCGCCCACCTTGGCTTCCCAAAGTGCTGGGATTACAGGCGCAAGCCACCACGCCCAGCCTAGAAACAATTTAAAGTATGTAGGAGAATGTATGTAGTTACATGCAAATACTACGTCATTTTACGTAAGGAATTTGAACATCCCTGGTTTTGTTATCTACGGGGGTCCTGGAATCAATTCCCCACAGATACAGAGGGACTGCTTGCTGTATGGCATCATCTAGGCCTCTAGAGATGAGGAGGCATGGCAGTAGATATTCTATTAGGAAAAGTGGAAAGTCAACTTTAATAGCACGTGTAGTGAGCAACAAAGGTGATAATCACCTCCATCCAAACCAAGTAAACCAGAAAATAGTAAAACAAGTAAAACTCTCTCAAATAATAATGGTATCATGTATTGAGTGCCAATACATTGTGCTTTATATACATTGCTTGTAAAATGAGGTACAAATACAAATCTAGAAATGAAACCAGGACTCAAATCTATGTCTGTCTTATTACAAACCTACCATTCCCACTACACACTAACATCAGATAACAGAGAAATCAAATTGCACAATTAGAGAATAAATGTATATTACAACAGTGAATAAACAAATGGAAATGAATGAAGGAATCAAATTAGATAAAAAATTAGCGAGCAGGATGATAATGGGAGAAAAAGAGTGACAACATACAAACATTAATACCTTCTGAGGTTTAATATAAAAAGTGTAATAATTTTAGTTATTAACTGACAAGACTATAAAATTAACTTTTACTTCTCCCTTTAGTTAAATCAGTTCTTGCTTCATATACATTGACACTCCATTATTATATACACATAAATATTTAGGATTTTATGTCTTTCTGATGACTGGTACTTTTATCATCATGAAATATCCACTTTATCACTGGCAATAATCTTTATCCTGAAGACTATTTTGTCTGGTATTAATACAGCCACTCCAGCTTTCTAATGGTTAGTGTTTGCTTAGTACATGTTTTTTCCCTCCTTTTATATTTATTCTAAATCTTTTTTAACTTTTATTTTAGATTCAGGGGTACATGTGCAGGTCTGTTATATAGGTAAATTGCTATGTCACAGGGATTTGGTGTACAAATTATTTTGTTACCTAGGTAATAAGCATAGTACCTGATAGGTAGCTTTTTTAACCCTTACCCTCCACCTTCAAGTAGGACATGGTGTCTGTTTTTCTCTTGTGTCCATGTGTTCTCAATGTTTAGCTCCCACTTATAAATGAGAACAGGCAGTATTTAATTTTCTCTTCCTGCATTAGTGTGCTTAGGATAATGACTTCCATCTACATCCACGTTGCTGCAAAGGACATAATCTCACTCTTTTGTACAGCTGTGTAGTATTCCATAGTGTGTTTACCACATTTTCTTTATCCAGCCTACCAAGGATTGTCATTTAGGTTGATTCCATGTCTTTGCTATTGTGAATAGTGCTGCAATGAAAATATGTGTGTACATGTGTCTTTAGGGTAGAATGATTTATATTTCTTTGGGTATATACCCAATAATGGGATTGCTGGGTCATATGGTAGTTCTGTTTACAGTTCTTTGAGAAATCTCCAAAATGCTTTCCACAGTGGCTGAACTAATTTGTATTCCCACTAGCAGTACATAATAAGCATTTCCTTTTCTTGATAGCTACACCAGCATCTTTTTATTGTTCCCTGATCAGGAAGCATAATCTTCTATTTTTTGACTTTTTAATAACAGCCATTCTGACTGGATGGTTTTGATTTGCATTTCTCTAATGATTAGTGATGTTCAGCATCCTTTCATATGCTTACTGGCCATGTGAATGTCTTCTTTTAACAAGTGTCTGTTCATATCCCACTTTTTAATGGTTTTTTAATTTTTAATTTTCATTTTATTTATTTATTTTTTGAGACAGAGTTTCGCTCTTGTTGCCCAGGCTGAAGTGCAGTGGCATGATCTCAGCTCACTGCAACCTCTGCCTCCCGGGTTCAAGCGATTCTTCTGCCTCAGCCTCCTGAGTAGCTGGGATTACAGGCATCTGCCACCATGCCCAGCTAATTTTTTGTATTTTTAGCAGAGATGGGATTTCATCATGTTGGCCAAGCTGATCTTGAACTCCTGATGTCAGGTGATTCACCCACCTCGGCCTCTCAAAGTGTCAGGATTACAGCGTAAGCCACCACATCTGGCAAAATGGGGTTGTTTTTTGCTTAAGTTCCTTACAGATTCTGGATATTAGACCTTTGTCAGATGCATAGTTTGCAAATCTTTTCTCCCATTCTATAGGTTGTCTGTTTATTCTGTTGACAGTTTCTTCCGCTGTGCAGAAGTTCTTTAAAGTCCCATTTGTCAGTTTTTGTTGCAACTGCTTTCGTCTTCTGTCAAAATCTTTCCTTTCCCAGGTCCTATGACCAGAATGGTATTTCCTAGGTCATCTTCCAGGGTTTTTATAGTTTTAGGTTTTATATTTAAGCTTTTATTCCATTTTGAGTTGATTTTTGTATATAAGGAAATGGGTCGAGTTTCAATTCTCTGCATATGGCTAGTCAGTTATCCCAGCAACATTTATTAAATAGGGAGTCTTTTTCCCATTGCTTGTTTTCATAGACTTTGTCAAAGATCAGATGGTTTTAGGTGTATGGCTTTATTTCTGGACACTCTATTCTGGTTCCATTGGTCTGTTTGTTTCTGTGCCAGTACTATGCTGTTTTGGTTACTGTAGCCTTGTATTATACAATAGTTTGAAGTCAGGTTAATGTGATGACTCCAGCTTTGTTCATTTTGCTCAGGATTGCTTTGCCTATTCAGGCCCTTTTTTAGGTCCACATAAATTTTAACAGTTTTTTCTAATTCTGTGAAGAATGTCATTGGTAGTTTGATACAAAAAGCACTGAATCTATAAACTGCCTTGGGCAGTATGGCCATTTAAAAAATATTAATTCTTCCTATATATGAGCATGGAATGTGTTTTTCCATTTGTTTGTGTCATCTATGATTTCGTTCAGCAGAGTTTTGTAACTCTTGTTATATAGATCTTTCACTTCCCTAGTAAGCTGTATTCTTAGGTTATATTTATTCCAAATCTTTATATTTAAATATAATATACACTTTAAAGTATATATGTTGTACACAGCATATAGTTGGAGCTTGCTCTTTTATCAAGTCTGAAAATCTCTCCCTCATAACCATAAGGTTTAACCCATTTACATTTAAAGTAATTATTAATATGATTAAGTTTATGGTCTGGTTTTTTAATCATTCTTTTCTTTGTTCCACTGTTCCTCATTTCGTGTCTTCTTTATTATTCATCTGGTATTTTTTAGTAGTCCATTTTATCACCTCTATCGACTTTTTACCTGTACCACTTTGTTTGACAATTGCTCTAGGGATTACAATATACATCCTTAATCTATCAGTCTACCTTCACTTAATATTGTAAGTTCATCATCTTAGAACAGTACAATTCAATCTGTCTTACTAGTGTTCTATGTGCTGTTTCACAATCTTTTACTTCTACAAGATATAAACATTGTTAACATTTTTGCTTTAAACAAAAGACTGTCTTTCACAGAAAATAAGTACTTTTAAAAAGTCATTTATATTCTCCTACAGAGAGATCAATTCTGGTTCTCTTCACCCCTTCATTTGATCTGAGTTTTTGACTGGCATCAGTTTCCTTGAGCCTGAAGGACTTATTTTAGCATTATTTACAGTGAAAGTCTGATGGTGATGAATTCTCTTAGCTTTTGCTCATCTCAAAACGTCTATTTTGTTTACATTCAGAAATGTATTTTTGTTTGATTTAAATTTCCAGATTGACAATTTTTTTCTTTCAGCACTTTAAAGGTTCCATTGTCTTCCAGCCTCCATTATTTCTGATGAGAAGTCGGTCTTCGTTGCTGCTGTTTCCCTATGTATATCATGTGTTTCCCCATTCCTGCCCCTCTGGCTGTCTTTAAGATGTTCTCTTTATCTTCAGTTTTAAGTAATTATACTTGTGCTACTACGATTTCTTTTGTGTTTACTATGCTTAGTGTTTGCTGAAATCCACTGGCATGTGGGTTTTCTTCAAATTTATAAATCTTTCAATAATCATACCTTCAAATTATTTTTCTGCTCCAGTATCTATTCTTCTGGGACTCCATTTACACGTATATTGGCCCATGAGTCACAGAGGCTTGTTCATATCTTTTTTCCTCTTTCTCTCTGTGGTTAACTTCAGTGAAGTTTTCTTTTGTAGTTTCCAATCTGTCATTTAGCATATTCAGTGAATTTTTCATTTCAGATATTAAATTTTTTGTTCTAGGTTTTCCATTTGATTCTTATTTAGAGCTCTACTTTGGCTGAGATCTCCTATCTGTGCATGGACAGGGTCCATCTTTTCCTTTTTTTTTGAGACGGAGTCTCGCTCTGCCGCCCAGGCTGGAGTGCAGTGGCCAGATCTCAGCTCACTGCAAGCTCCGCCTCCCGGGTTCACGCCATTCTCCTGCCTCAGCCTCCCGAGTAGCTGGGACTACAGGCGCCCGCCATCTCGCCCGGCTAGTTTTTTGTATTTTTTAGTAGAGACGGGGTTTCACCGTGTTAGCCAGGATGGTCTTGATCTCCTGACCTCGTAATCCGCCCGTCTCGGCCTCCCAAAGTGCTGGGATTACAGGCTTGAGCCACCGCGCCCGGCCCATCTTTTCCTTTTAATCTTTGAGCATATTTATCAGAGACAATATAAAATAGTTGGCTGCTAATTCCATGTCTCTGTCATCTCTGGGTCTATTTCTAATTTTTTCCCTATAGTTCCCTGCTTCTTCATTTGTTTAGTAATTTTTTATACAGCTGGTCATTGTGGGTACTATGTTGTGGAACATTTGGAATTCTTTTAAAGTGTGTTTTGTTTGTGCATGAAGTTATTTACTGGCAGTTTAACCTGATATTTTTACTGGTTAGCTTTATGCTTTGCTAGAATTGATCTAAAATAGCTCTTACTCTATGGGTAAAGTAGCCCTAGTCTTTATCATATAGACTTCCTGAAGTCTTAATGAATGCCCAAGGTGCTGAAAAAGACCTCTCCAATTTGGCTGTCTGAAATTCTGTCTTTCAGCACTGTGTAATCTCCAGAACCTCTCCTTTTGACTATAGGCCTCAGCAGTTGTTCTCAGAAAAGACTAGCTCTGCACATGTGGAGTTCGGCATTCAGCTAAAGATTCAGGATGATCTCCACAAAGGTTTCTGAAGCTTCTTCTCTAAGCAGCTCTCTTCCTTCCAGTAGAAGCCTTACAATTCCAACTGCTTCAGCAGTCATGCACTCCAGTCACTGTTTCTTCTATCCTACTAAACCTCTAGTCTCTATTTGGGTGTTATTTCCCTCAGCTACAGTTTGGATAATCAGGGTGAGCTTACCTATTGGATTTCCCTTCTCCTAAGGATCATAGCCCTATAGTTGGCTATCTAATGCTAAATAAAACCCAGCTGCTTCATGTCTTTTATCCATTTTTACAGTTGATCATGGAGGGAGGGTAAGTTTAACACCCATCACCCCATTAAGGCTGGTCCTGGAAGTTAAAATGTATCAAAATAAATTTTTATATACTTTTAAAGCTTAATATATAATCAAGAAAACTGAAAAAACGAACAATTCTTCAAGAAATTAAAAAACCAAGCCCTACAAAGAGTATCTGTTTACTTGGGGTATATTTTCTTCTACTTATATATTTGCATACATATGTATATAAAATCTTTTTTAAAATAGGATTTTTTTTTCCCCCTATTTAACATTGCATGGTGGGCATTTTCTCAAGACATTATATATAAACAACAGAATCTTTTTACAGCTATACATTAAAATCCTGGCGTAATTTAAAAATAATAAGCATTCTTTTTTTGTTGTTGAACATTTAGGTTCCACCATTATAAATAAATGCTTTGTCTTCAGATACACGGCTCACTCCATAATTCAGGTCTTTATTCAAATGTTACCTTACTGGTGATCTTCTGATCAATCAACCTATTTAAAACTTTAATCCTCTTCCTAACATACATACTCCGTATTCTCTTCCTTTTCTTCAGAGAATTTACTATCATATAACAGAGCATATATAGTTTTACTTATTGTTTGTTATGTCTCCCTCTACTACCATATAAACTTCATAAAAGCAAGTATTTTTGATTATTTTGTTTACTGCTTAGCCCTAGAGTTCTAAAAGAGTATCTGCCTGATCATCAGTCCTTGATTAACATTTGTTGAATGATTATATGATTAAGAAAAAATATACATGGTTTAGACTATACTAGAACAACTATGTAAAGAAAAAAATAAATCAAAAGAAACATGTAGATGTCATGTAGATGGTGAAAACATTATTTTATGCTTTAAAATTTTTTCTGTAATGAGTATGCTTTTGCTGTGTGTGTGTGTGTTTGTGTGTGTATGAGTTTTGAGAAAGGGATTACTCTGTCACCTGGGCTGGAGTGCGGTGGCATGATCACGGTTCACTACAGCCTCAAACTTCCAAGTTTCAGGTGATCCTTCCACCTCGGCCTCCTGAGTAGCTGGGACTACAGGTACACACCACCACACCTGGCTAGTTTTTTTTGTTGTTGTTTTTGTTTTGGTAGAGATGAGATTTCATCATGTTGCCCAGGCTGGTCATGAACTCATGGATTCAGGCAATCTGCCTACCTTGGCCTCCCAAACTGCTGGGATTACAGGTGTGAGCCACCACACCTGGTCTGCTTTTAATATGTAAAAAATAAATGTCCTTTTAAAAAATAAAATACAGGATGGTCTCGATCTCCTGACCTCGTGATCCGCCCGTCTCCGCCTGTAGTCCCAACTACTCGGGAGGCTGAGGCAGGAGAATGGCGTGAACCCGGGAGGCGGAGCTTGCAGTGAGCTGAGATCTGGCCACTGCACTCCAGCCTGGGCGGCAGAGCGAGACTCCGTCTCAAAAAAAAAAAAAAAATAAAATAAAATACAGTGTGTTAAGATTACGCATCAAACAAGAATAAACGTGTTATAGGTAAAAATGGATTAAAATACCTTTCTGACTAGCGATTTAAACCGTGACAAGTTATTATTTAAATCAAGTTAAGACCATAAATATTTGTAACATAGCACTGTGGGAGATAAAAAGATGAATACGATACAGTTGTTGCCCATCAAGGGCTCAACATCTACTGGAAGAGAAAGGCATACATGGTTTAAAAATGTGGTACATGCAAACTGTGATAAACGCCGTAATGGAAGTACAAGGTTAAATGGGGAATCGCAAAAAAAAAAAAAAAAACCACTCAAAAGCATAAACTGAGGTGGCATTTATCATAGTCTTGAAAGATGTTTTTCTATATGCAGAGGGAAAAGGGAAGCATTACTGCTAAAGGGTACAACCACAGCTAAAGAAAGAGATGGAAGACTGTAAGACAGATTTTTAACAGAACAACAAGTACTCCAAGTTCCTCCATAACTATCAGGCACGGGTCTCAAAGCAAGGATATCCTTCAGGGATAGGCAAATAACATAAATGTGTGATGCAGCTGGACCTAATATAAATAAGATGTGGTGGGCCATGTAGTAAAAATGGAACAAGTTGAAGGCATTCACATTAAAATTTTTGTAAAATTTTGTAAACTGAACTGTGCCAGTCCTGGTAAGGGAACTGTGTGTAAGGGAAAGGAGGATAGAGAAGATAAGCTGAAAACTCAAGTTGGAAAGAAATTATGAAGTATTTTAATTCTGTAAGCAAGCAGTTTTAAAATAAATATTTTTAAGGTAAACTGTTCATCTCAGAAAGGCTAAAAAACACACGAAAAAGAAGAAAATAAATATTTTGAAAACCATATCACCGCTCCCAACATTACCAAAAAGCAACATTTTTTGGTGTATTTTTCTTCCACTCTCTTTTGCTAAGATTAGGATTTTGTGTGTGTGTGTGTGTGTCTGTGTGTGTGTATGTGCAGTTCTCTGTGTGAAACTGCCCAACTATACTGCATTTTTTATCCCACTAATATTTTAACAGAAGAATTTACTAACGTAGTTACATGAACTCATGAAACATTTTAATGACTACATAACCATTCACATTTTCCTCTGTCCTGTCTTTTAACCGGGATTCAGTATAAGTGAAAAAAAAACACCTAAGTTTTTTTGGGGGTTTTCATTTTAAGTAGTAATATCTATTTTTACTTGTTTGTTCTGAGATGTCTTCTTCTACTTAATAGAGAAAATCTTTCATTCTATCAGAAGTTCATTTCTATTTTGTCCTACTTTTTGAAAATCATCCCACTGTTGTTTTCATTTAACTATGTATTCATCTGGAATTCTGTTGATGACTGTTAGGGGTTGAGGCTACTTTATTCTCTCCCTCTGCCAAACAGCTAACCAACTGCACTAATACTATTTCTTAATCCTCCTGCTGATTTGTTGATGCCTCTTTTATCACTGATTCGTATTAGTATTATAACAAAAATACTACTTATGATTCTAAATAAAAAAAGAACAAGAATGGCAGTAACAAACAAGATATTACTGAATGTAACATTTTTACATTTGGAACTCAAGGGATGAACAACTGTAGTCCAAAACAGCCAAAATATGTAGGTCTAAAATATAATTGTTTTGTTTTTTAATGTGCCATAATTATTCCAGAGCCTATTTATCTCTTTAAGTCATAGCAAAGATTAACACATGTAACCTCGGCTATATAAACAAGTAACAAACACTGTAAAACTGACATCCCAAAACAATTTCTTATAAAACTGGATTTCTCTTGCTGAGTTTCAGTTACAGTCCCTCACAGGTCATTGTCTTCATTATGGAGAGCAGCTGTCTGAGCAACCTCTCCATTGTTTATACTGCACTGCTAATGCTGGAATATGCACTCCAACTTACTTAAAAACTGATTTTAAACAATTACAGAGATTTTATTCTATTATTTAAAGCAAGACATAAATCGTACTTCTCCCCAAATAGGCTGAAAATGTAGATAATTCGCGACATTTTACATCTCACGTTAGAAGTCAGGAATCCCAATCACATCTCACTTTAGAAATTAGGAATCTCAAACTGTCTTTCTAGCTTAATTCCTCTCTGCCTTCAACAGGTATCTGCAACAGGTTGAAATTTGGTATCTTCATATCTGGAGACTACAAGCAAGCAAGCAATCTAGCATAACCCTTTTCTTCTATAAACCTGCTTGCTGACTCACACCTTCTCTATAGGACATTATTAAATGATTTTGTTATCTTTTAATATCAAAGGTTAATCACATATTTTCTTAAACAACCTAATAAAACTTTGAAACAACCTAATAAAAAGCTGCTAACTTCTCAGATTCTAAATGTAAGAAAAACAGACATAATATTTTTATAAATTATATGAATAACTATTTTTCTTTTATGATGTGAAAATAAAGGAAGTGAGAGACAGAGAAAAAAGAGGACGAGAAAAGGGTAAGAACAAGAAATGAAAAACAAGAAAACAAAAAGGGGATGGAGAAAAATTCAAGGAGCAACAAAAGACAGGGAGACAAAGTAGGAGGTTCTGAATTTTCCACTACAAACACTCTGTACTATGGAAGTGTTGAGAAAATACTTCCTTTCACAATTTATTGGATATTATTTTGTGTCTTGTTTTAGACTAGATAAAAATGTAATCCATATTCATTAAATACAAGCTTTAAAGTAGATGTAATAATTCACCAATGCAGATATTTTGGGGCCACCCAAAGAGTTTACCTATCGTAGTAACTATCAGGAAAGGTGGGGAATTCGTGATTAACGAAAACAGTAAAAGGAAATACAAGTGTAGTGTTCAACAGGAATACACTAGTTACCCAGGGGGAAGTCACCTACGGAAGGATTAAAAGCAATACCTTTGGGAAGAGTGACAAACAGAAACAGTATACCCTAGGGGAAATTAGTTCAGGGAGACTGTTAAGAAATTCTGATCATCATTTTCAAGAAGCCAAAGACTGGGCACTTAATTTCAGAGGCAGTGCTGGAGGAAAAAGAACAAAGTGATGAAAGGAGCTGAGAAAGAAAACCCAGGCTTAAATTGGCTAGAAGCAAAGATGGAATAAGAAAGTAACACAGAGAGAAAACTGTTAATACTTAAGCATTGTGTCAAGACCCGCTATTTAATAAAAGTGGGCCCCTCATGTAAATTACCCACTAGTTTTCAAGTTTGTACCCAATGATTTCCTTATTATTATGAACACAATGAAAGCTATAAATAGCTGAAACCCTTTACTGAGGGAGGGCATCAAAAGTAAACTGCAGCCCCAAAGAAAGGTAGCACCCAAAACTAGGATGGGAGTGGGAGTGGTCAACCATCAAAGAACAAAAAGGAGCTTGCTTTCTGTTTGGAGGTTCCTCAAATCTATTTAATAGAGGAAAAATTATTTGGTATGTAAATTATCTCAATCAAGCTATTTTATAAAAAATTAGAATCCACATAACAAGTGCTCAATAATTACTTGTAAAATTAATTCTAAGTAGAAGAAATTAAGTGGTTTATACATAACACTGGGCACCAAATATGGCCACTTCCTCTTTACCTCTGTAATTTAAGCACTTTGCCACTGGCTTATAGTATTTTGCAAAGGTTCTCAACTTCAGTGTTACAACACATTCATGAAATATGTTACAAGTAATTCGTTACTAAAGGATAAAATGAAATTGGTTACTGTAAAGGATAAACTTGTAGACAACATATAGTTGAGTCTTATTTTTTTATTCACTCTGATAGTCTTTTAATTGGTGTTATTTAAAACATCCACACTTGAAATGATTCCTGATATAATTGAATTGATATGGACCATATCTTTAACTTTTTACTATTCATTGCCCATGTTGTTTCCATTTCTCTTTTGTCTTCTATTCTGAATTTATTTGAGCATTTTACATGATTCCATATTCTAAAGTCTCTCAGCAATCAAGTACGCTTCCTTTATTAAAAAAAATTTTATTGGTTGCTCTAGAGTTTGCAATATACATTTATGACTAATCGAAGTCCACTTTCAAATAACACTATACTGCTTCACGGTTAGTGCAAGTACCTTAGAGTATTCTCAACTCCTTCATCCCAGCAGTGAATGACACTGTTGTCATTCATTTCGCTTATCCATGAGCCATACTCAATGACTACTCCATTACTATTTTGAACTGTTATCTATAAGATCAAGTAAATATAAGAAAAATAAAAGATGTTATTTTATTTTCATTTATTTCTTCTCACTCTTCCTTTATATAGATCTGAATTTCTGACCTTTATCAATATTTTCCTTCTCTCTGAAGACTTCCTCACATTTTGTGCAAGGCAGGTCTACCCGTGACAAATTACAACTTTTGTTTCTCTGAGAAAGTCATTACTTCTTTTTCACTCTTGAAGAGTAATTTTGCCAGATACAAAATTCTAGGTTGGTGGTTTTACTTTTTCTTCAACACCAATATTTCACTCCACTTTCTTCTAGGTTGCGTGTTTTCTCAGTTCAAATCTGATATAATGCTCATCTTTATTCCTCTGTAGGTAAAGTGGTTTTTTTCTCTCCGGCTTCTTTCAAGATTTTCTCTAATTTTCTACAGGTTGAGTAAAATATGCTTAGACTTTTTTTTTTTTTGGTATTTACCATGCTTGGTGTCCTCTGAGCTTCCTGAATTTGGTGTGTGTCATTAATTCCGGGAAATTCTTAAGTTATTATTACTTCAAATATTTCTTCTGTTCCTTTCTTTCTTCTACTTGTGATATTCCCATTATGCTTATGTTATACCTTTTGTAATTGTCCCATAGTTCTTAGATATTCTAAGAACTATGAACTATGGAACTATGTTCCATCTTTTTCATTCAACTGAAGAAGCAAACCAAGCATCAGAACCAGACTCAGATATGACAGATTTTGGAATTATGAGACTGGGAACTTAAAATAACTATGATTAAGACACTAAGTGCTCCAAAGAAAAAAGAAGATAATGATGACTAAACACTATGTGTTTAAACTTTTTTCATCAGTTCATTTAATACACAATTACTGAGACTAAAGATTTTAGTATAGAGGAAAAGTGTAAACTTAAAATACTTTAAAACTTAAAAATGAGGTTGTAGCAGAATTATATTCAAAAACATCGAAATTATGGAATTATGAATTCTACCTTGGAGAACTTAAGAATGACTCAGAATACAGTAGTCCCCCCTCATTCTCGAGGGATACCTTCCAGGACCCCCAGTGGATGCCTGAAACCACAGATGGTACAGAACCCTATATATACTACATTTTTTCCTATATATACCTATAATAAAGCTTAATTTATAAATTAGGCATAGTAAGAGATAAACAGTAACTAATGATTAATTATAACTAATAATACGAATAGTAAAATTAGTAATTGTAATAATTACATAGTAAAATAAGGGTTACTTGAGCATAGCACTACCATTACCCCTAACTGTGATGACTATCAAGTGACTAAAGGGCAGGACGGAGCAGGATGGCACAAGATTTCATCACGCTACTCAGACTAGGGAGCAATTTAAAACTTACAAAAATTTTTTTCTGATATTTTCCATTTAATATTTTTGGTCTGTGGTTGACTGCAAGTAACTGAAACTTCAGAAAGTGAAACTGCAGATAATGGGGGACTACCATACTATCACTTTGAGACATGAGACTTTGGACTAATTGTTGTTGTTTTGTTTTGCTTTGTTTGAGTCGGAGTCTCACTCTGTGGCGTGATCTCGGCTCACTGCAAGCTCTGCCTCCCGGGTTCATGCCATTCTCCTGCCTCAGCCTCCCAGTAGCTGGGATTACAGGCACCTGCCATCACGCCCAGTTAATTTTTTGTATTTTTAGTAGAGACGGGGTTTCACCGTGTTAGCCAGGATGGTCTCAATCTCCTGACCTTGTGATCCACCCACCTTGGCCTCCCAAAGTGCTTGTTTTGTTTTTAAGAATATGACTCCTCGCCTGTAATCCCAACACTTTGGGAGGCCGAGACGGGCAGATCACGAGGTCAGGAGATCGAGACCATCCTGGCTAACACAGTGAAACTCCGTCTCTACTAAAAAATACAAAAAATTAGCCGGGTGTGGTGGCAGGCGCCTGTAGTCCCAGCTACTTGGGAGGCTGAGGCAGGAGAATGGCGTGAACCCGAGAGGCGGAGCTCGCAGTGAGCTGAGATCCAGCCACTGCACTCCAGCCTGGGCGACAGAGCGAGACTCCGTCTCAAAAAAAAAAAAAAAAAAAAAAGACTCCTCTAATCCAGTAGTTTCTCAAACTTCAGTTTCAGTTAGATGATGAGAATCTCCCGGAAGATGGCTGAAACAAAGACTGCTGACCATAACCCCAGAGTTTCTGTTATAGTAATTCTGGGTTGCGGGGGAGTCCCCAAGTTTAAATTTCTAACAAGTTCCCAGGTGGTGCTAATAGGGTCATAATTTGAGAACCACTGCTGTAACCAAGTAGCACAAAATAAAATACAATTTTAAAGCTGAAAGGGTCTTTAAAAGGAAGATCTTTGGACCCTGCCCCTGACCCAGAAAGAAAGCTCTGTATCTGTAGCTTAGGTAGCCACTTGTATGAATTTGAAACACTTCAGGCCCTCACAGTTGTTTTCCTATTTCAGTCCTATTCCTTCCATACTTCCCAAATAAATCTACCTCCTTCCTCATCTGCCCCCACCGACAGGTTTCCTTTGTCACCTTCAGGCTTTGGCCATAACTCAAACAAGTTACCTTAGCCTTGGGTTTTGTCTCCTAAAAAAAATTAGCTCAAACCCTCTGCTAGGACCAAACTTAAAGAAGCCTTCTCCAATTCAATGTTAAGGGGTCTTTAAAATTCCAAGTTTATCTCTTGGGAACTAGCCTGGAATACAGAATAACTAATCGGTCCATAAAACCATAACTACTCAGTCATGAAAGGTTACTAAACCATGTAGTAGTCATCTGCTCAGTGGTTTTTAGATGAAGGACACAATGGCCTTCATTTAGAACATACGTTATTTTTAAATCTAGGTATATAGTGAAAGATATGGGATTGGGAAAACTGAAACTCTCAATAAATGATTACTTCAGTTTCATAAATGTAATTATCAATTGCTGTCAGTCCTTTATTCTGTAAAATGCACCATCAGTTTAATATCTTGTTTTGGAAGAAAATTACATTGTTATAAAACACAGAAATAATATGTAGAAAAAAATAAAAGTGCCTCTAAGAATGCAATAAACAAAAAAATATATTCACTAGTACCTACTACCAGGTGAAAAATAAAAAGATGTGAAAGTTGTTGTCCCCACCTTCAAATAGCTTATTAGAACAGCATTGGAAAAAAATTAAGAGTGATTAAGTGCTAAATTGTACAGAACTCACTACACACTATAAAGTCAAGGAAAGGTCAATGTGCACCACAGTAGCTAAGGAATGTTTCATAGTACTTGAACTGTGGCTTTAAAAATGGTTAAGATGTAATTAAATGGTCGGGTGTGGTGGCTCAAATCCCAGCACTTTGGGAGGCCAAGGCAGGCAGATTACGAGATCAGGAGATCGAGACCATCCTGGCTAACATGGTGAAACCCCACCTCTACTAAAAATACAAAAACAAAATTAGCCGGGCATGGTGGCGGGAGCCTATAGTCCCAGCTACTCAGGAGGCTGAGGCCGGAGAATGGCACGAACCCGGGAAGTGGCGCTTGCAGTGAGCTGAGATCACGACATTGCACTCCAGCCTTGGCAACAGAACAAGACTCCGTCTCAAAAAAAAAAAAAAAAAAAAAAAAAAAAACACCCAAAAAAGATGTAATTAAATAGGGTCTGGAGACAAAGAAATTATGTAAAAAAAGATGTAAAGCAGGAATGAAAGTAGGATCACAAAATATAAGGCAAACAGTGAGATGTCTGAGGGACTAAAGTGGATGTTGAATGCTGGTAAATAGCAAGAAGGCTTATTTTGACTGCAACATACAGCATAGTGCAGCGGGGAAAAAGGACAAGGGCACAGAACAGCTATGTTGCTGCTGTAATAATCCAGGAATGAGATGGTGAAGTACTGAATTATGGTCTTGGCAGTCATATTAGTCCATTTTCATGCTGCTGTTAAAGACATACCTGAGACTGGGTAATTTATAAAGTAAAAGGTTTAATGGACTCACAGTTCCACATGGCTGGGGAGGCTTTACAATCATGGTGGAAGGTGAAAGGCTTATTTTACATGGGGCAGACAAGAGAAGATTAGAGTCAAGCAAAAGGGGTTTCTCCTTAAAAAACCATTAGATCTTGTGAGACTTATTCACTACCACGAGAACAGTATGGGGGAAATCGCCCCATGATTCAATTATCAACCACCAAGTCCCTCCCACGACATGTAGGAATTATGGAAGCTAAATTTAAGATAAGACTTGGGTGGGGACACAGCCAAACCATATCATTCCACCCTGCCCTCCCCGCCAAAATCTCATGTCCTCACATTTCAAAACCAAATATGCCTTCCCAACAGTCCCTCAAAGTCTTAACTCATTTCAGCATTAACTCAAAAGTCCACAGTCCAAAATCTTACCCAAGACAAGGCAAATCCCTTCCACCTATGAGCCTGTAAAATCAAAAAGCTAGTTACTTCCTAGATACAATGGGGGTACAGGCATTGGAAAAATACACCCATTCCAAATGGGAGAAATTGTTCAAATGAAGGAGCTACAGGCCCCACATAAGTCTGAAATCCAGTGGGGCAGTCAAATCTTAGCTCCAAAATGATCTCCTTTGACTCCATGTCTCACATCCAGGTCACGCTGATGAAAGAGGTGGGTTCCCATGGTCTTGAGCAGCTCTGCCCCTGTCGTTTTGCAGGATACAGCCTCTCTTGGTGGCTTTCACGGGCTGGTGTTTAGTGTCTGCAGCTTTTCCAGGTGCATGGTGCAAGTCATTGGTGGATCTACCATTCTGGGGTCTGGAGAATGGTGGCCTTTTTCTCACAGCTCTGCTAGGCAGTGCCCCAGTGGGGACTCTGTGTAGGGGCTTCAACCCCAGATTTCCATTCTGCACTGCCCTAGCAGAGGTTCCATGAGGGCCCCACCTCTGCAGCAAACTTCTGTCTGGACATCAAGGTGTTTCCATACATCCTCTGAAATCTAGGTAAAGATTTCCCCTTTTAGCCATGGCTGGAGTGGCTGGGATGCAGAGCACCAAGTCCCTAGGTTGCAAAGAGTAGGGAGACCCTGGGACTGGCCCATGAAACCGTTTTTTCCTCCTAGGCCTCTGGGCCTATGATGGGAGGGGCTGCTGTGAGGACCTCTGACATGCCATCGACACATTTTCCCCATTGTCTTGGTGATTAACATTTGGTTCCTTGTTACTTATGCAAATTTCTACAGCAGGCTTGAACTTCTCCTCAGAAAATGGGTTTTTCTTTTCTATTGCATTGTCAGGCTGCAAATTTTCTGAACTTTTATTCTGTTTCTCTTTTAAAACTGAATGCTTTTAACAGCACCCAAGTCACCCCTTGAACACTTTGCTGCATAGAAATTGCTTCTGCCAGATACCCTAAATAATCTCCCCCAACTTAAAAGTTCCACAAATCTCTAGGGCAGGGGCAAAAGGCCACCAGTCTCTTTGCTAAAGCATAGCAAGAGTCCAGTTCCCGACAGGTTCATCTCCATCAGAGACCACCTCAGCCGGATTTCATTGTCCATATTATTATCAGCATTTTGGTCAAAGCCATTCAGCAAGTCTCTAGAAAGTTCCAAACTTTCTCACATTATTCTATCTTCTTCTGAGCTCTCCGAGCTCTCCAAACTGTTCCAATCTCTGCCTGTCACCCAGTTCCAAAGTCACTTCCATATTTTTGGGTATCTGTACAGCAGTGCCCCACTCTACTGGTACCAATTTACTGTATTAATCCATTTTCACATTGTTGATAAAGACACACCTGAGACTGGGTAATTTATAAGGAAAAAGAGGTTTAATGGACTTGTGTTCCATGTGGCTGGGGAGGCCTCACAATTGGGGGAGGGAGGCCTCACAATCACGGTGGAAGGCGAAAGGCACATCTTACATGGCAGCAGAAAAGAGAGAATGAGGAGAGAGCTAAGTGAAGGAGGTTTCCCTTTATAAAACCATCACATCTCATTAGATTTATTCACCACCCTGAGAACAGTATGGGGGAAACTGACCCCAAGATTCAATTATCTCCCACCAGATCCCTCTCACAACACGTGGGAATTATGGGAGCTACAATTCAAGATGAGATTTGGGTGGGGACCCAGCCAAACCATATCAGCAGTGGAAACAGGAAGACAAGGAGAAATTTAAGCTACACTGCAAACTGAGAAACTTGTTAAAATACTGGACACGAGGATGAGAGAAAAATAAAAGATGAAACCGATGCTGCCAGACTGAGGGAAAGAAGGAATATCTACTATCAAAAGAATTAGAGTAACTGAAATGAGTAATGAAATGAGTAAATGAAATGACAGTAAATGAAAGCAATTTGAGGTGGCAAGGCCCTAAGGCATAGAAGAAAGGTTGTTGTGAAAGGCCAAGTTTAAGGTGACATTGGTTGTGGCAATCTGTACTATGGTACTCTGCCCCAGTTCCCACCCAGCTCACATCCTTTTCTTCTCTACTATTACTTTATATTCTTTCTTCTATTTGTAGATCACAACTTAACATAAGAGGATTGTGATTAGTTGGTGGAAATCCTATTCCTTAGTCAAGCACATTTTCTCCCAAGCTATTTTCCTCTATTTATTCACATTATTGGCAAAGCTCACTGTCATCATCAACTCTGAATCTAATTTCTGCTAGTGAGAATAACAATGACCAAGTAAGTATACTGTTAAGTGTGTTTGGATTTATAGCCCATCCCTTGATTTTTCATTAAGGCCACTATCCTGAATTTTGCCAGTAAAAATATTATGTCCTTGTTGAGTCTCTCCCTCACCTAATTCTGCATTTGTTTATACCACTGCTTATATACCGTTACTGCATTTAACAAAATTTACTTTTGATAAATTCAATTGATGAGTCTACCACACAAGAGGGTGAATGTTTTAAAGTGGTAAGAATAATGTCTTATTCTTTTTTAACCTTTTTATGCCTTGTATGTGACAGTCATTAAAATAAATGTGTATTGAATTCAGTTTTCCCTGACTACATGGTTCTATAAATTCAAAATTTATCTTTGACCTTCTGACTTCTTAAAAACCTGTACATGTAGAATCTGCCTAAAATGCTGCTTGCTAGTAGCTCCTGCTTCAGAAAAAAGGACATGCATTTAATAATCTGACAGTTAAATTTTGATCATAGATTGCTTTGATATATCTTATTAATAGATCTAATGACTGCAATCAAATTATGGAAGTGATTCACTTACATTAACTAAAGCATCTTGTTGGAATATATTTCCCAGGTTCCCAGAAGCACCAACTTTACTCCAAGCAAGATGTCACTAAAGTGACACTCATCCAATTACATTTTTAAATTTACACACACTGCAAAAACAACGGTAAGTTCTTGGTGTTGCCATATAGAAATAACATATTTTACTGTCATATTGTAAACTACTGATTCTGCAAGCGATAACTTTGTTTCAGATATATTCGATCTACAAATTCCTATCAACTTTACGTATTAGAAAATGAGAGTGTTTCATTTAAATTCAGTAAAAACTCACTAAAATGGACTCATCTTAGGTAGGGCCAGTCTAAACTACTGAAAAATATTAAATTACACAACTTAGATCATTGTTTCCCTGGGAGTTGAGGAAAGGTTCGTGAGACGTGCTTCACGAACTGGATCTTAAAGTTAGACATTTATATCAGCAGAAACAACATTCTTAAGGTAGCAGGTAATAGGACCAGACCAGCACATACATAAGCAGAGAAATAAGATAATGGAAGCAAAGAAAAAGGGTTATGGATAGTGCAAACTGAAGCAGCCACTTCATATAGTAATTCCCTGTTCTCATTTTTTCTTTCTTTCTTTTTTTGAGATGGAGTCTCACTCTGTCACCCATGCTGGAGTGCAGTGGCACGATCCTGGCTCACTTCAGCCTCTGCTTCCCGGGTTCAAGCGATTCTCCTGCCTCAGCCTCCTGAGTAGGTGGGACTACAGGCCCCACCACCGTGACTGGCTAATTTTTTATATTTTTAGTAGAGATGGGGTTTCACCATGTTAGCCAGGATGGTCTTGATCTCCTCATCTCGTGATCCACCCATCTCCGCCTCCCAAAGTGCCCTGTTTTCATCTTATAGCTACTTGGCAATACAGGAGCTCAAAATAGAAAAGTCACAGAAAAACAGAAAAACACACAAACCCAAGTGCTCTCCATGCTTGGTTTATACCTTAAAATTAGGCATCCTAAACGGAAAGACAATAGCCCTAGTGACTCTCCCTCCCCAAGACAGCCATTGTTTTAATGCTTCATCTATAAGAGAGCTCACATTCTAAACATTACTGACTTCAGAAAGAAAAAGGGTGGCAATTACAGGGCATGTGTATCATTACTTCTTATTCCCATGCCCTTGCTAGAAATATCACTAATCAATCAGACTTTGCATGCAAGTTCAAATCAATTTGCTAATCCTGTGTTGGAAAGGGTGTAAAGGTATCCCTTGCTATCTAAACCCTTGCTATCCCAATTTAGACAACAAATGGGTTCAGATAATTTATTTTTTTATTTTAGATAAGGCTATTTGGAAGACATGGTACTGTGTACCATATGGACTCATGCCTTCCAAAAATCCAAGACATAACAGATTGGAATCTGTCACTTTCTGACCTTTCACTCTCTGCACTCAGGGAAAAAAAAACGAGACTCAAATAGCAAGGAATATCAGCATTTTTCAATTTGTGCTCAGTTACGAGGAAATAGAAAACTTCACCTCCCACACAACTTATATATTATATATATACACACACACACACACATATATATGAGCTACAGTAATAGATGCCTGATACAGAGGTTGTACATAATTAACCAAACCTCATGTTTCTATTTTGTCTTATAAATAAGAGGCATATAGTTCATGAAATAGAAAAAGTAAATGCTTATCCACAGTCGCAAAAAGAGAAAAATCATGTTTTAAGGTTTTTATTTATGTGGGTTGAGTGCCGAATATCTTAATCTCATAGTCAGCAACTAAGTGCATTAAGGACTTAGTGCCTATTGTTCCTTATTTTATTATCCTACCCAAGGCAGGAAGATTCTTCCTCCTATTGGCCCATGCTGCTCATCTTTAACTTGAACTTAGAACCCTCCAGAAAGCAGAAGAGAAAGCAACTAAAAGACTAAACAGAAAGAGAATGGTAGAATAGGAGGCACTGGACAAGAGTGGTCTACTTTGCTCAGAGATGTGGAATAACCATCTTACTAACATGTTCCTTATAATTTACAAAGAACAGTCTGTCACGATTACTTATTAAAATGTCTATCCTAGATGAAGAGAAACAGCTGTGAAGCTCAATGCTGCACTAAATTATTCTGAAAAGAGTACATACTTTTCTTATTTATATAATTGAATTTACAATATGACATTCACTACCTTAAAATATTACATTACTATTATGTGATAAGGTTAAACATTGAGCATCCCTTTATAAAGAAGACAAAACAAAAGCAGCACACAAACAGCCTCCCTACTACAATCTCTCAACCAGAAGTTAGTAAACTCCCCAACAACCAGGATTATTGCATAGCCTTACTTTTGCACAATAAACAGCTCTTAACTACTTTAAATGTAATATATGCTCAATAAAGATTTGCACAGTAATCTCATATAACAGAACCCTTGCACAAGGTAGCAATAAGCAAGTCCTCCTCAGCTAACACCCAAGGAAACACTGACAAATCCTAATAATTCATCCAATGAAAATGTTCTATTGATTGCCTATGATAAATTAATCATATTAGTCTTTCACTGTGCTTACGGTTTTATTATTGTTGTCAATATTGATTCAGTAACAGAGTTAGAAACTCAGGAACCTTCAAGGTCACTTAGTACAAATCTCTCATTTTGTAAATGAGGAAACTAAGGTCTACTTTTTCCACAATGCATACCTTGACACTTGTCACTTCTTTTCCTGGTCCCCTAGCTGAATAAAAGAGAAGTTTTATTGCGTATTTTTGCTTAGGTGAATTTTACAAGGTTAACATTACAAGTGAATGGGCATTCCTCAAATGCCAGTCTCTGGCATAATACTTTGTATATAGCAGATACTCATTTGAGTACTTACAAACTGTTCTTAAAGTCCTCAAATATAAATAAATGATACGGCTTATTTTAATTTTCATTTGTACAATTTTAGCATGCAATATTATTTTCTAATGGAAAAAGTAATGCAACATAATTCTTAATCCATCTTTCATAACAAGACACTTGTCTTTTCTACCACTATGAAGCTCATTTTCCCCAAATAATACCAAAAATTTACAGTGAGACATAAATCAAATCAGTCCTGCACATGCCACCATTCAAGACACCTTTCAATGGAGAGAGCAAATTGGTCAATTATTTACACACGTACATATCTGCTACCCAACCTAAACAAGAAAATCAACAGGCCTGAAACTGCTTAACTTGCAATTAACTTTTGTCAACAGGGAAGACAATTTTATCAGTTTCAAATCATAGGAGAGCAAGGAATTGCCTTCCTCCTGGAAGCAGAAATCCTGTTGGGACACAGCTAGGCTCAATACGGATATGCAAAATGCATTCTAAGTCTTTTGTGTGCTTGGTATTGAAGACAGGCTAAACTCAGGGTAGGTAGCAAGTCAACCTACTAATCAAAAATATATGGAAGGCAGCTGCATCAGTCTCTATTTTTAAAGCAAAATGAAAATCACAGACTTCCACTTAAAGTCAACTCTAAAGTTATGAATTTATAGTACATGTTTCCCACTATAGTTGAGGGAACAGTATTTCTCGACAGAGTTAATAAACCACCTGATTCAAAAACCAAGAATAAAATTGAACCACTGCATTCCAGGATGGGGGACTGAAAATCAGCACTAATATGGCATCACTATGTGAACCTTTTGGATTACCAAACTTAGCTCCCTGTAACTAGGATGGAAACAAGAGATTAATCACTTAATATCTAGATGTTGATTGTCATCATCATAAGAAAGTAAAACAAAATTTTCAATTTTGGTTTTAACTAGAATTCAGAGAACATCCAAAATAGATCATATATATAATTCTACTTTTATTATAATTTTAAGCCTAAAATATAGCAGATACAGAAGTATATATGCTTTACAGGATTGCATAAAGATAAGGAACTCTGATCCCAGCATTTTTTCTAGGGTCTAATAAGGAATCAGTGGAATCTTACAGGTCTTCTGTCACTGTTTATCTCTTTCCATAAAGTGGGCAAAACGACAGATCTTATATGACCGTTTTAAGAAGAGGTTTATGAGGTCTCACCTGCAAATAAAGTTACAGAAATAAAAACAGTAATTGATAACAAATTCTTTTAAGAATCCCTGAATTTGAGTAAATGCAGTATTGGAATATTTTCTAAAATAAAACATCAGGATTTCTTTTGAATTTTCAGGTACGAGTTTAATACAAGCTAACTATCTCTTATCTGAAATGCCTGCGATCATATGTGCTTCCGATTTGTTTATTTATTTATTTTTACTTTTTTATTTTGAACCATAGTCTCGCCCTGTCGCCCAAGCTGGAGTGCAGTGGCACGATCTCGGCTCACTGCAACTCCACCTCCTGGGTTCAAGGGATTCTCCTGCCTTAGCCTCCCAAGTGGCTGGGACTACAGGCGCACGATGCCACACCTGGCTAATTTTTTGTATTTTAGTGAAGACGCTGTTTCACCGTGTTGCCCAGGCTCATTGCAAACTCCTGAGCTCAGGCAATCCACCCACCTTGACCTCCTAAAGTGTTAGGATTACAGGGGTGAGCTACCGCGTCCAATGTGCTTCCAATTTATTATTTTGGATTTTGGAATATTTGCATATGTGTAATATGTGTAATGAGTATCTTAGGGATGTAATCCAAGTCTAAACATGAAATTCATTTATGGCTGGGCGCGGTGGCTCACGCCTGTAATCCCAGCACTTTGGGAGGCCAAGGCGGGCGGATCACAAGGTCAGGAGATGGAGACCACGGTGAAACCCCGTCTCTATTAAAAAATACAAAAAATTAGCTGGGCGCGGTGGCGGGCACCTGTAGTCCCAGCTACTCAGGAGGCTGAGGCAGGAGAATGGCGTGAACCTGGGAGGCGGAGCTTGCAGTGAGCCGAGATCGCGCCACTGCACTCCAGCCTGGGTGACAGAGTGAGACTCCATCTCAAAAAAAAAAAAAAAAAAAGAAATTAATTTATGTTTCATATACACTTTATACACATAACCTGAATTTTTATGCAATTTTTTTTTTTTACGGAGTTTCGTTCTTGTTGCCCAGGCTGGAGTGCAATGGCGTGATCTCGGCTCACAGCAACCTCAGCCTCCTGGGTTCAAGCCAGTCTCCTGCCTCAGCCTCCCAGGTAGCTGGGATTATAGGTGCACACCACCACCCCTAGCTAATTTTCTGTAATTTTAGTAGAGATGGGGTTTCACCATGGCCAGGCTGGTCTTGAACTCCCGACCTCAGGTGATCCGCCCGCCTTGGCCTCCCAGAGTACTGGGATTACAGGCGTGAGCCACCGCACCTGGCCTATACAATATTTTAAATAATTCTGTGCATGATACAATGAAGTCAGGTGTGGAATTTTTCACTCGTGGCCTAAAAACATTTGGGATTTTGGAGTGTTTCAGATTTGGGAGCATTTTGAATTTCGGGGGATTTTGGATTAGGGATGATCAACCTGTATCTATGTTACAGCCTCACTACATGCATGTTATTTACTCCCACTCATGTAGGTATGATCTCAATTCACAAACAGGCAGAAACCATATCAATCCTATTTTTTCCATAGCAATTTTATTCTATCAGGGTTTCAAGTAAAACTGCCCTAAGAAGGTAAATAAAAGGACTTAGTAAATTTGTTTATTGTTGCTTACACTAAAAAATTTTCACTAAACTAGGAAGACACTGAGAGATAAGAGGAAGGGAAAACTTGCTTTGCTATTTCTTTCTTTTTTTTTTTTTTTGAGGTAACCAAAGAGGGGTGCAATTTAAGCTAAAAGTAGTTTGCAGTTAGGTTGGGTTGTGGCCTTGTTTTAGGTAAAATACATGGGTTACTAGTTTTTTTTTTTTTTAAACAACAATAAGCTTATTTTGGAATTCTACTTTTTAGAAAATACAAATAACCTTACACCATATTCAGTACTAAAGCACATGCCCACTAACAAATCTCCTTTCTAGTGAGTAGTGTCAGTGATTTGGACCTTTTGTCTATGGAGTAAGAATCAGAAACATGCAAGCTTGTTAACCTAGACTTCAGTTGAAGGTATTCATAACCGTGTTATAGAAACATAACAGTGTCAATTTTGTACTAACTTATTTTCTATAATTACTTTTAAAATATATTTCCAACTCTTAAGAAATAGTTTCCAATCAACTTTGAATGCTTTTTTTCCAGACTCATTTAATGCCTGATATTTCAATGGGTGTACTTTTATCAAATAGTATTTTAGTTTAATAAACAGAATTAATTATGAACTGATAAATAACTCATTGTCCAGTCAAAGGCCTACATCACATACTATATTTATATTTGTAGAGTAGGAGGACAAGTACAGACTTGTTTGTGATATGCAAGCCCAGTAATTTAGAAACTATGATAAAGCAAATGCAAAACCCATTTGATAATTTTTAAATGTCACATTTCTTTTGAGAGTAATTTTAAATTCTCATTAATGGTACCAAAGGATGATTCAGGAAGTAGTACAAAACTGATAGTCTCTCAGAATATTATCAGGTGATAGAATAATTTGTAAAATAATATTATTGCCTCAAAAATGTGAAATATCTAAATAAGTGCAATCATCTATTAAAATTATTTAAATTTAATACATACATACTATTTCTTAGGAGAACACGATAGTAAAGGAGTTTTCACTTTTGATATCTTTATTTTATATAGTCACTTGATGAATAATACAAATCCATTCTTGTGGAGCAGGGGGTATGAGACTATTAAATATATTCACTAATCTTGTTTACTCTCTACAAATGTTTATTCTGAAATTTTAAGTATATAAAAATCATTTTTGCAAATAGGATTTCTAAAGTTGAACATTAGATGCTAGTAAGTATACCATTACAATTTTAAAACAAAAATACAAAATTTCATATTTTGGGATTCACGTGTTTGTTGCCCATTATTTTTTGAGAGCAAGCACCAAAAACTGGAGAGCACTCTATTTCAGAAGTTTTTCTCATGTTAAAGTCAGAGCAGTTCAGCTGTAATGGATATGCAAATATCAAAGAATAATTAAATTTACACATTATTTACCAAAAAGTACACTCGACTGTCATCATTATTTAAACATTTCACTCAGTTGCCTCTACAACTCATTTTAAAACTATAAAGTGAAGATTCCTTTCCCCTCTTGTTCTCATAATAAATTAAAATATACATTACTAAATCAACTTTTAAAATTTGTCTCTCTTAAAATATTTTAGTCCATTAACTTGGATATGCCACATCTGAATGTAAAAATCAAGGTGTTTAATTCAATTTAATGATGATTTCAGAAACACAAAGTTACATCACGTTACTAGAGGTTGAAAAAAAAAACAACACTGGTTTTGTGAAAACCTTGATGGTAAGCAAGATATTCACCATTTCTTAAATTATAGCTTTAATAAGGGGGTGAGGGTATCCACTGAAGAATAAAGACTGCTTTCTGTCTCACACACTCACTCACACACACACACACACACCCCAATCATATTTATCGGACCTATTTTCAAGTTGCCACAATATGACTACTGTCAAAGCCAAAAAAATACTCCTTTAAAATATTTAAACTTCATTTTAAAATTAAAACTGAAAGCAAGATATTCAACTGCCAACTACTGTTGATGAAACTATTAAAGCCTGCACTGACCTACTTCATATCAGCATCATGACGGCATGGATGTATGCCAAGAAAATAATGAAAATTACTGTATAACTAACCTTAATCTTGTATTTAAAAAGTATCACTTTAAAAATGTGTAAATACTGTACATGCAACGCCAGTTGCTTTACGATATGTTTTCAAAATGAGAAAATGAGTTTTGATATTTTAGTACTCATATTCAATGATGTCCCTGCAAAGATTTCATTTCCATTTTCAAAATCAAGGCTTTTTAAAATACCATATGAAATTCTCTTTTTATACTTCTATTAAAAGCAATCTCTTAGGCAAAATTCCAAATATTACTTTCCATTTAAAAAATATTGCTACACTTAAAAAAAAAGGCAGTTAATGAAGAATCCTACAAAACAATGCAAGTTCATGTTCAAAGAATATTGCAATGGCTCTAACAGTGGATGGACTTAACTCGGTGTATTTAATTATTAAAAGATTCCCACTAGACTTGAGGAGTTTAATCTAATGCTGAAATACTGTAAATTTTCATACGAGAAAGTAAAATAGCCAAACATATTCCATCAATGGTTTCTTTTAAAAAGACACACAAATGGCAAGACATTTGATTCCCTATGTTTTAAGCAAAAAAAAAAAAACCCAACACACTTTGTTGTAAACTACCATCTTAAAATATTTTATACTAAAGAAGCACTTTCTTCACAATCAATGCAAAGAATAAATTCCCTGAAAAAGAAATTTAATATTAGAATAAAGGAGGCAAAAACATTCAGAAACAGCAGCTAACCCAACTGAAAAGGAAGAGACACATTAGGTTTTGTGCTGCATATTAATATTCTTACGCACAATATCTGTTTGGATATCTGTTTGGTGAAAATTCACAATACACTTCTTCCTCCTTCTACGGCTGCAAAAAGGAGTAAACACATTTCACATTCTCCAGTTCCAAATTCATGCCACCATCATGCAATATGACTTAATTCCGACCCATATTTCTGTTACAATGAGTGAAAAAATAAAACCAAAAAACTTGTTTATCTGCACTCACAATTGAGGAGGGGGTAAAAGCATTTTTTAGCTAAGGAGACAGGGGCTGATTGATGCAAAGTCCCTACACCTCCAGAGGTCCTACAAATGTGCACCCGACTAGGGGAAAGCCACATTCAATGAAAGCATCAACCTCCTCCTCCGCTCCCCCGCCTGCCGCCCCCCACCCACTTTGCAGCAGAAATGTGCCTGGGCTTTTTCACCCCAGCGATGGAGGATCCTCTTACCAGATGGAGTTCTTGATCTTGTGTTGCAGCGCGCTGGCCTCTGTCCCTGGCAGCCCGGGCACAAGGGCTGGCAGGGCCACCCCCGAGTTGGGGGCGCTGGGGGGAAGCTGCTGATGGGCATCAGGCTGCTGTGGTGGCGGCTGTTGTTGTTCCTCTGCCATCGCTGCTGGAGGGGTGGGAGGGAGGGAGGGAAAGATGGGGGCGCGGGGAAGGGTGAGGGAAGAGACCGGGAGGGGAGGACGAAGGGGGGGAAAGGAGGAGGAGAAGGAGGGGGAGGGAGAGGGGAAGAGGAGGAGGAGGAGGAGGAAGGAAGCTGGATAAGCTAGGCCTTTACCCCAGGGCTCGAGTGAGTCGCTTTCGCCTGCCGCCTGGGGGACATCACCGGGGAGACCAGCGGCTCCTCACAGCCGGGGTGCTTCACCGCGGGAGAGGCATGGCGGCGCCCCTCAGCCCCCCGCTGCCGCCGCCGCCTCCTCCCGTCAGCGGCCGGGGCTGTGGGGGGTGAGTTGGGGGCGTTTGAAGACGAAGTGGGGGGGCAGGCTCCCCCCAAAATCCAAGAAGAACGGTTGCTCAGGGATTTGGCGGCCGGGCCTTCCTTCCTTGTCCCCGGGGCTTTCTACTCCGGGGTCCCCGCGCTGCTGCAGCCCCAGGCTCCGCTCCACGCCACTCCCCACGCCGCCGCCGCCGCCGCCGCCGCCGCCGCTCGCTCCCGGCCCCGCCGCCGCCGCCGCGGCCGCCGCTGCCCTGCCAGCCCCGGAGGCAGCACAGTGCGCGCAGCCGCACTGCGGCCCGGCGCAGACCGCACAACACCTACCGCTCCGCCGGGGGGGCGTGGACCAGGGTGTGCGGGCCGCGGGCGCGACGGGCCGGGAGGGGGGTGCACGGCGCGGAGGGCGGCGCGGGCCAGCGGGCCGGGGAAGCGCGCCGCTGGGGGCCGGGAGGAGTCGGGCCCGACTGGTGGAGAGCAGGAAAACGTGGGGGAGGTGCTGGCGAGAGAAAGAGAACTTGCGTGAGGAGGAGGAGAAACCAAATTTAATAATATTTGGCGTGGAAGTGGGATTTGGGGCGGGGGAGGCATCTTCAAAGCAAGTGAAGAGAAATCATTATACCCCCTCCCCTGCACATGTGAGGATTACTTCCTCCCTGAGTAAATGAAGAGAACTGAAGCAGGTAAGACGATAAACCGACTTTTCAGAAGCCCCCAAAGAGGAACACACGTTGGAATTAACCACCCTTTAGGTAATTCGGTTTTGAACGGAAATCGCGAGTCAGGAGCTGGGTTCAGTGCTCCTCGGTCGGGCATTCAAAGCCCTCCAAATCTGGCCCCACTTTAGCTATCCAATCATAGCGGCCTCCATCCCCCTGCAAGAACTCCCGGCTCCAATCAGGGAAGTCTCTATGCCATCCTTAACGCGCAGCAGATTCATTCTTCCTTCGTGCCTTTGCTCATGCTGTTCCCCTCCACCTCCCCACCCCACCCCACCCCCTTTCCAGGCATGCCCTCCCTCCTCCTTTATACCGCTCCCAATTCAATGCAGGCTCTAAAGCATAGCTCAAGTCGCGGCTTGTCAGGGTCCCTGCAGCCAAGGCCCCTGTCTGCCTCTGAAAGAAACGCATGTAGTACTCACAACATGGAGGCTCAGGCTTCAGCCACGAGCTCCTTCCTTTGGAGCCCGTTGAACACCCGCCCTCCCCCCGCAGACTCCGCACCGTTCCCCCGCTTCCCATTCATACCTAAATGATAGCTTTGCTACAAATAAGTGAGTCTCCTTTAAGAGCAGAAGAATTGGCTTTTCTAGGTGGGGCTGATCAGGGAGGCTGCCTGGATGTAGAAGACAACAGCCAAGGCCTCTGGCACCAAATGGAACAGCTGTTCAGCTCACACTGACCTTTCTTTGGGCCCGTGGGTGTTATGAGCCTTTCAGCTTTAACTTTTCTGATAGAGTCTCTATCGGGTTTCTACCTGTCAGATCCTCTGGCCACTTTCCTGCTGTGAGTGGACTTTGGGCTGTGAGGCTCTGCCAGCTTTTAGACTCCTAGTGGATGGTGAATCTGATTGGCTTGGGTTCCCGGGCCTTTGAGTTCTCAGTTCCCTGCCTTGGCCTGAAACCCTCTTGCTTTTGTCCACTGTGCACTCTGTCCTGGCCCACAGACTCAAGGCGCAGACTCACACTGAATGCTTGCACGTGGTGAGGGGTGAGGGTGGGGGTGCGGGGAGAAAGAACACCTGTGTGCGAAACACAGCGCCCCCCAACCCCCACCGTGGCCTCTTGGATTACGCTATGCTTCAACTACCCATTGCACGAATTGCATCACACATGAGCCCCCTTTTCCATACTCTGAGGTCTTTATTAGCTTAGCCACTTTAGGAAACTATAGGTGGTTTATGAAATTCATTTTGCATACATATCTTCATGTGGGTGTGTGAAGACAGTATTTTTCTGGACCAAATTGATAGACATGGTGTGCACTAGACAGAAGCTTTAAAGAATAAAAATAGCTAATGTTTGTTGAACACTTTATGTGCCAGACTAGCACTTTCCATACATTATCATAGTTATTCCTCCCCAAAAGTGTATGATGTAGGTATTATTCTACCGCTGTTACAGATGAAATGGAAGCTTAGGTTAATTAACATTCTTAAAATTACCCAATTAGCAAATGCAGGAGCCAAAATTTGAGTCCTGGAAGTTTAATTCCAGAGCTTGCAAGCTATGCTGAAACTGGAATTAACGCTGAAAATTCTTGAATTGTAGGCATATATATATACGTGTGTGTGTGTGTGTATGTGTATGCCCTATATCACGTTGAGGAAAGTTGCCAAGTTCCCCCAAGGTTCTAATTTTTTGCCTTGCCAAGAGAGAATGATGACTCCAAGTTGCAACACCCTGGGAGGGGGAGATCCTTAGGAAGTGGGAGACTCATCAAGGGGGTAACGTATCTGAGGCCTGCCAAAGGCCTTAAGAAAAGGAAGCTGAGAACCAAGACGTTTCCTAAAAACTTCGCTACCGGGTGTCACACAGGCTGGCTTCCCAAGTGCAACTTCTGAGAGTTTTTAATGGGTTCCATAAAAGAGCCAGGTCACCCCAGCAGCCAGTAGAGGGCTCACGAAGCTGCAGCCGCGGGCTGCCCTCTAGCGGCGGTGCTGACCGGAGTGTGGTGGTAAGCCTTTTCCGGCCTTCCAGGACCCACAGGGAGTTGAAGACCAGCAATGGGAGGGGTGGCAAATAGTTTCAGACTAAGGAGATCTTATTGCTAGAGTGAGATATCCTTTCAGGGAGGAAAGGGTCAGTCCTCACTACTCACTTAACATCTGCGAGTACAGTGGGTGTTTTGTTCCAGTCTTCAGAGAAGACTGAATAAAATTATGACATTAAGAAATCTGATGAAGTTACACAAAATTTTGGGTGTGGACTCAAGCCAAACCCAGGGACCCTGAATAAAGGCAGGAGTGTAGCCATGTGCTTCTCGTATTGGGACTCCTCTGATTGTGAAACCCTGTCCTGAGGACCCTCAAGGACCCAGAATCAGTGTGGCTCATTTCCTCTCAGCATCGTTTTGACTCTCTGGTAAGTAAGGTAAGACATTGTAGTAAGCATGGCTTTTTAAGATAACACACAAGTATATCCCAACCCTGAGGAGCCTACATTTATTCTCTACTGGGAAAGTGTACACCAGAGGAAAGTTTTGAGGAACACTGATGTAGTGGGGTAGAAAAACCTGGCCTTGGAATCAGAAGACCTGGGAATTCAAACCCTCTGTTTCCATCTCCATAAAAATGAAAATAATGATGTACATCACAGGGTTGCTGTAAGGAACAACATGTAAAGTGATAGGTAAGCCAGGGAAGTGTTGTCCACGTTTAAAGAGTATCTACAAGATGGATTGTGAGCACCTCAAAGGAAATGACTATTTTATTTATCCTAGTAGTCCCGGGACATAATTCCTGACTCCTGGCTATTGAATAAATATTTGTGGAATTTAGTAGTTACCTAACCCTCATTTTCCTAGCCCAATCCCTTATACTGTCTTGCTCTCTTATGTCTGTAAACCTTGTCTCCTTTATGAAACTGTAAACATTTTATACTGTCCAGACTATAGTATATACATTTATCATGCCTGATATATAGCAGTATTAGGCACAGAAAATATGAATAAATAAGACCTGGTCCCAACTTGAAGTAGTTTACGTCTTGTGGAGTAGAGCAACATATTAACATATATAAGATGATGAGTTATAAAATATAAACATATCCACTAGTGTTGTGGAGTCATAATGGAGGGAGGGATTGGTCTTGCTCAGGGTAGAAGAACTGGAGAAGGCATCATGGCTGGCATTTTAATTGGGTCTCGTTGGATGAATAGGATTTGAATAGGCAGAGCAACAGACGGAAGACGGTTTCAGGTAAAAGGACTAACATGAGCACTGGTGTGAAGCCATGAAAGGGTACTGTTTGCTGAGGGAATAATGCATAGCCCGGTGTTGACTCTGTGATCAGATCCTAAATGAGTATAGGGGAGGGAAAAGAAGGAGAGGGAGAGAAAAACCCATTTTACAAAATGTTACTTTACATTATAGTTAGGATTGTTCTGTCAAAAGAAGGCCTGAAGGTTGGTTTCATTATTGGTACATGCTGGTTAAGTGCTGAAAGTATGCATTTCACTTCCACAAAGTATGGTGGTTTACCAGATATGGAAAAGATAAAGTTCTACCCTGTTCTTCTTTCCCCACTCCTCATCCTCTTTTCCCATGATCATTACTTCTCTGTCTTTTTCCATTGCAAACTTTCTCCTCTAGAAGCTGAAAGTAAGATGTAATCACCTACATGTTAAGAGAACAAGGAAAGAAGGCTTTTCACCTCCCCAAAATCTTCCTTGATAGCAGAAAGTGATAGATAATTTCTTTCAGCTAAGCTGTTGTCTTTCAAAGTGCAAGTAGTCCGAGGAGGGCTCATATATATAAGTTTCAATTCTGTAATGTGATTGAGCTTTCTTTCAGTCTTTAATAGCATTAGAGAGAAGAGGATGTGGGAAGGAGGGAAGAGGAGAAAAATAAAAGCAGCAGCAAGATTACAGAAGAGGGAAGTTGGGGAGTTCAGAACTAAGTTAATATTGGCAAATTTGGATACATGTTCTCAATACCAGGAGTGCTAATGTAAGTATGCTGTGAAAATGTGAATTCTCCTGTTAGAGCACAAATGTGTCATTATGTCGTTAAAACAATGTATAGCCCAGTGTTAAGGTCAAGTAGCCTAGCTATTCAAATACTGTCAAGGCAGCAGGCTGTTAACACTGTCACTACCTGGCTATGTGACCCTATCTATACAAGTCATTCTTTCAAGTCCCTTTGCTTATCTCTAAGGATTAATGGGATAAAGTTCACATAATGTACTCAGCTCTTCAAGTGAGTAGTATGATGAAACGAATGCCAGGTCCCACTTTGATTTCACTTAGAAATTTTCCACTGTTGGTACCATATACATGTTTATGTTGTAACCTTCAATTCTTTTACCTTAAAGGAGGTTCAAGTTAATATCGTCTACCTACATTTTAAAGGCAGTGTTTACTTTAACTTGGGCCAAAAAGGTCCCAAGTAGAAATTTGATCTCTCAGAAATTCAGGAAAGGAGTGGCTGTGAACAGAAGCAAAGAAAGAAAAACACTACATTGTGACACTAAAAGTGTTATAGTTATTTACCTAACACTAAAAGTGACAATGAAAAGACACCAGAGCCAATCCTACAGTGAGGAAGTCAGTGCCAGTGCAGTCTGAACAGGTGGGGCATAACCAGTAATTCACTAAGTCAATCATTTCTCCATTCCTTTCAAGGCACATTTGAGAACCTGCTATGTACAAGTTATTATGTTGGGACCTTAGAAAGATTAAAAAATAAGTGGTGAATAAAATAGTGTTCTCATTTTCAAGAAGCTCATAACCTAATTGGAACACTACATACGTCAGCCCATACATATTTTTTAAAAAGTGAAATAAAAACACAAGAAAAAAACAAAAAGTGTGTGACAGGATAATTTATTGAGCAATTTAATTGGGTTTTGTGCTCCTTATATTTTCCCTCCCTTCCATTCCAAGCAGGCTTCAAGGAATTTTGTGTTACTAGACAAGAAAGATGTCTGAGACGGGCTGGATCAGGCAAGGTCCAGGAGTTCAAGACTCAGCCTGGCCAAGATGGTGAAAGCTCCGTTTCTACTAAAAATACAAAGAATTCAGCGTCGACGTGATGGCAGGTGCCTGTAATCCCAGCTACTCGGGAGGCTGAGGCAGAGAATTGTTTGAACCTTGAGGAGACGGAGGTTGCTAGTGAGCTGAGATTGCGCCAGCTACACTCCAGCCTGGGTGACAGAGTGAGGCTCCCTCTCAAAAAAATAAATAAATACATAAAATAAAATGAAATAAAATAAAGGAAAGAAAGAAGAAGCGTCTACGGGCAGGTAGAATTACAGGAAAACAAATTCCCACGAATTGTAGAAAATCAAACATTGGGGTTCTGGTAGTGAGAATAAGAGTACCCCCGGAAGATATTCTAACCTCATATGGATGCATGATGCCATTAGGGAGGCTGGATTCCCTTGCCTCTCTTGGCCCATAAGTGGAGGAATTGCCTGGCTTCTAGGAACCAGTGACGATGTCAAAGTCCATCTTCCATTATCTAGGCTCAACGTAAGTCTTTCAAACTCTACTGCAGTACTAGGAAGAGAGGAAAGCCCAGTAAGAACTGAGATTGGATTTCCTTCTACTCCAGCAGAATTAAGGCTGAGATCACTTAAGTCTGTGGTAAATTTAATTTGATTTAAACAATAGTGACATGTCTTGCACACCCAAATTTGTACTTGCAAATTTATACTTCCTAGTAGTGGATACTATATAAAAAAGACAGTGGTAGGTGAGATATATAAGATTAAAAACTTCAGTGAATGGCATAGCTAATAACTGCTAAGGAAGTTTAGAGAAACAGCAAAAGGAGCTAAAGTTAAAAGCAGCTTCGTGAAGGACTTGGGATGGAGCTAGAGTGTGAGTAAAATGAAGGATTTATAAAGGTGGAAGAAAGAATGGAGACAAGTCCGAAGGGAAAAGCAGTGTGAGTAGAAGCAGGAAAATGAGCATGCAAATGACAAGACACACAGGAGACTGGTCTAATTGGAGTGAACAACTGATGATAAAGGTTATATGGGGTACCAAATTCTGAGTCTATTGAAGCTAGTCTGAGGAGTTTGTGCTTCCACACTGTATTCTTTACAAAGCGAGGTTCTACCAGAGAGTAACTAGTAGGAGATACATATTTTATATTTGTGTGTTTATATATTTTAAAGGAATTGGCTTATGTGATTGTGAGGCTGGCAAGTCTGAAATCTGCAGAGCAGCCAAAATGCCTTGCACAGCAACTCACAGGTGAAATTTCTTCTTCCTTAGAAAAAAAATTCAGTTTTACTCTTAAGACCTTTCACCTGATTGGATGAGACCCATCCAAATTATTTAGGATAATCTACTTAAAGTCAACGGATTGTAGCTAATTAACCACATCTGCAAAATACATCCCTTTACAGCAAGAACCAGCTTAGAGTATGATTGAATAGCTGGGTATGTGTCAACCTGGCTAGGCCAAGGAACCATGACACTTACCACCACACTCTGTAAGTCACTCCTCATATATTTGAGAAGAAGAAGATGTCTTTGGATTTTCTTTATGTGGATCTCAGCAAAGGTAATTTCCTATGAAGTGGGCCAACTTGTCTCCTTTCCAAGAATAGATCTATTTAATGTGCTCTTCCTTGTACATAAATGTTTATTCCCAAGGATTAATTTCTATTTTTCTTCATCCCTTTTTCCCCTGCCATCTCCTGAAGTTATGCCATTGTTATATTGTAGCTGATGTTAGTATGTTTTTGTTTTCTCCATTTAAAATGCCTCTAATTATGCCTGTAATGTCGTTCTCCTAATTCAGCAAAGCCTCAGGTTGTCTGCCATATCCACGGTCCCACTCCAAGCCTGGCTCTATTGAGGTAAGCTTCCATCCTTGTCTCTTGTAACCCTGGCCCCCTGGTTGGAACAGGGCTCAACATCTGACACCACAGCAATCAATCTGGCTAGACAGTGGCTTATGAGCTGACTCAATAAAACCTTTGCCCAAGGAAGAGATTAGTAATTAGTTAACGAATTGATTCCTCTTTTTGGAGAGTATGAATATGATAAGGAGAGAAGGTTAGGCAGCTGGGAGTAAAAACAGTAGCTAAAAGATACACAAGAGAAAGCTAACCTCAGAAACCATTAGACAACAACCAGAAGAGGCAATGATTAAGCAGAAACTGTGTGAAGAGGAGCTCAGAGGGCTTACAGAAGATAAGGTAGTGGCTTAGTATTGGTAGGAGCAGTAGGCCCAGGGAATTATAGGAGCTGAGTAAATTTCCTGATGGAGCACCAGAGAAAGCAGGTGCAAATGAAGAGGAATGGATTATTGGCCAGGCCTTGGGGAAATTCTGGAAAACCACCCAGAAATCCAGGAACAGACATACAAGTGATGACACAGAAACTTAAAGGGAGCTGGGGTGTGAAAAGTTCGTTTAGGCTGCAGTGCAGCTCTAGCAACTGAATTATCTTCTCAGACACTCAGGAGAAGACTTTCATTACTTTCTTAGTTTAGTGTGATTTTCTCCTCCCCCCAGAGAGTCTTACACATAAAGTTATGGTCCTGCTGGTGTGAAGGGCTCACTCATTTGTCAAGAATCGCATCCTCTCAGCAGTTTTCCCTTATCCATTCCCTACCCACTCCCAGTCAGGTTGTGTTAGCTGTCTCTTTTCTGTGGTTCTGTGGCACCTTGTACAGGCTTATATCATACTATCTCATTGTAGACTAATTGTAGGGTTTTTTTTTTTTTTTGCCTGTTTCTTGCATCTACACTCGCTCTGCCTGACTTCTAGTACTACAAACTATATTTGGTCAGGAGGTATATTTTTAATCTTTTCTATATCTCCAACATATACTACAGTCCCTCCCACAAAGTAGCCAAACAATGAATGTTTGTTGAATTGAGCTATTAGAAAAAGCTTTTTTTTTTTTTTGGTCCAGGTCAAGAAATAAAAGCAGAATGTCAGAAAAAGCAGGACGGGCTAATAAGAAAGCTCAGTGTCTTATTCATAATAACAGTGCAGGAACTGAGAACATAGTTAATTCGTACTTAAAATTCATGTCTCCATGACTCTACAGAAATCTTTCAAGCAGCCAACTGTGTCTGTTCAGCCTGACATCTGGTGCTACAATTCTCCAGATTTAAAGGTACTCTGGCCAGCTTTGTTCCTTTTAAGGAAAAGAGTCCGCTACATGCTTCCTATAACCTCTAGTTTCTTATCTGAATTCAGATCCACACTCTTGGGCAGATGAGGCTTGAGGCTGACCGTTGTGGAGCTCCCCCGGGCTTCCAGATTTGGAGTCTAGGATCCAAATCTCAGCTCTACCATTTGCCACTTTTGTGATCTCAGGCAAGTTCTTCACTTCTCTGAGCCTCAGTTTTCCAATTGGTAAAAGTGGGGATAATAACTCCTTCACTCAATTGTACTGATAATTTAATGGAAAGTATTTCTGAAAATACCCCACACAATGCTTTACACATAGTAAAAGCCAAATAAATATGAATTTCCCATCCTTTTTTTCTGGGAGGTAGAGAGAAGAAGAGAAGAAAGAGTTGATGGCAGGGGATAAGGGCCCTAGAAATGACAGGAGCCCTGAAAACCAAAAGTGGTGGCAGCCTAGTTGTTACATGCCACTACTTAATAATCTGATAAAGCACAGGTCACGATCACTAAAAGCCACACTGCACCTAAGATAGCTGCTGCAAGAAATTCCTTGATCAGAGCACAGAAGGACATTCAAACTCTATGAGTTTGAAATGCACACAGCAGATAGTGAAAGAGGAACCACTGGATGGCAAGAAGAAAAAGTTTTGCCTACACCAAGCAAAAAACGCAAAAACCGTAAAACAAGGAGAGGTTAAACACATGCTATGTCAGAGGGTTCTGGGAGTGTACAGAGGTGTCTGACTTTAACTCCCTCCAAATATCAACCCCAGAACTGAAAAAGGAGAAAGAATGGAAGGGCTTCATAATCAGTTAGAAAATCTTGCACAATATTTATAGGAATTTTAAACACGTATCCCTTCTGAGGTCCCTCAAGAAAGCCAAATGACACCAGCTATTCAGGTTCTCAAAACCCCAAATGATATTAGAGGGGAGGGTTTGTGCTTTCTAGCTACTCTCAGAAGGGTTCTCTTAATGAGTATTAAAGCTGTTAAAGTTAGCTCCTGATGTACTCTGAATAGGCTACTCAGCAGTCAGGAATTGAGGTATGGCAGGGAGGAGAGTAGAATGCCATAACACGATGAGCTTGTTAGCCAAATATGACTAAAAATGTCACTTATCACTGCCCAATGTATAAGGGGAAGAAGTGGCTAAAAATTACAGCTCTTCACAATCAGTGTCTCCCACCCCCATGAAAGAACATTAAAAAAAAAAAAAAAGAAATAGACCACCCAAGGTATTGTTAAAGGCAAGTGACTTGAGACTAAATACCCCTTTCCACTATAGTTGGTGAAATTTTATCATTTTAAATCCCCTCAGAGAATTATTGGAGTAGGGTTTCACTTTTCTCTCTGTATCAAAGAAATTTTGAGTATCTTTCTAAATGTTTTGAAATAAAAATGGCGAGAACATAGGTTATCACCCACAAAGTATATTGAATGGTGTTTTGAAAGAGTTAACTGAAAAATCCTGTGTATGAAGAGTAACTCAAGATGCCAGCCTGCAGGAAAGTTACCTCTACCAAATCTTATGAAATGACAGCAAAGATTAAAGGGGGTTAAGTTAATTGGTAACAGGACTGGGGACCAAAAAAGTGCCGTAAGTGTATGAGAAATTTTTAGGAGATGGGATCAAACTTTAGAAAAACATACTAGAGCAACTGTGCCATACATAGTCATTTGGCCCTAGATTGCTGAGGAGGTAGGAGAAATTTCAGGGATGCTACAAGCTCAGAGAGAGCAGATTCTATGAATAGGACATCCTAGGGTAATAGCCAGAGTGATTAATTGAAAACTGCATTTGGAGCAGCTGGACTGCTACTCACATTCCCTTCTCTTGGTTGTAATTGTCCACAGATTAAAGTAGTGAGCCTGTGGATTCTGAGAGCCAATGGACAGAAGAGTAGCAATGGACCCCAGGAGGCACAGGGAGGCTCCTCACTCTGAAAAGAAACACTCTCCCCAGCAATATGCCCTGCCCTTCGCCTGTAAGCACAAGTTGACCCACATCAAGCAGGAGCGAGCTAACAGAGATTCTCATTTATAAAGTACAAGAATAATCCAATACAAGAATAATACAAGTTTGCAGAGACACCAAACTCAGAAAAAATAATACCTAAGGAAAGAGAGTTTATAAATTTAAAAAAGATGAATACAAATTCTTTTTATAAATTTTATAATTTTAAGAAAGTATAATTATTGTATGTAAAATATATACTTATAAGTATCACAAATATAACAATTATCCTCAAAGAGGTTCAAGATATTACATCCATGAAAATGGAGCAATGATCCCAGAAATTTAAAAACATGATTTTTGACGTAAACTCAGGACATGTGTATCACCAATAGAATCTCTTTGAAAGGATGACTATAGGATAAACTTTAACAAAATAAATGATGAATCCAAGAAAGATGAAGGTGAAGGGTTCAAGAATCAGTGGAGAGAAAAGATACTAGATGATTTGTCTAAATATGACATATATTTAAAATTTATAGCATAAAATTAAAATCTGGATTAGACATTGGCAAATGTTTTCCGTAAAAGACCAGACAGTAAATATTTTCAGTTTTGTGTTCCATATAGACTCTGTTGCCTCCACTCAGCTCTGCTGTTGTAGTGTGAAAGCAGCCATAGATAATATGTAAATAAATGTGCAATAAGACTTTACAAAAGGAGGGGGCAGGCGAATCCCTGTTCTAGATGATTGCAACATAAAGATGGCAGGGCAAAGCATGATGGAGAGATAGGAAGTAAGTTCTAAAAGCTCTATGTTTTTTAACTTTTATATAGCTGTGTGTGTATGATAAACACATACACACACATATGGAACACCAGATGGCAGAAAAAAAGTCAAGCCATCAGTGATTCCAGTATATGACAAATGAACACAATTTCTTTAATAAAAGGAATCTCAAATTTGGTAAACATCAACAGCAAATCTGGTTATATGTTATTTAGAAAAAGACATCTAAAAAGAAGGTTGGAAATAAAAATGTAGAAAGATGCATCAGGCAAGTTCTAATAAGGATAACAAATATAGTAACATTAATGTTAGACAAAAAAGAATAATGCGAAAAGGATTTGACAAGATAAAAATGTTCATATTGGTGAAATATACAATTCCATAAGAAGCTCTACTAATAATGAACCTTTATGAATCTAACAATATAACATCAAATGTCATCTTTATAACCTATAAAGTGAAAATGATGGAAATATAAGTAGGAATGAAAAATACAGAGTCATTTTAGAAGACCTTAACACACATCTCAAATTGATAGATCAAGTAGGAAAAAAGTAAGGGTAGAGAGGATTGGAATAACAAAGAAGCTTGGTGGAATAAAGGACTTTGTATGAATAAACAGTGAATGCATAGTCTCCTCAAACACACATGAAACATTAGCTGCTAAAACACAAAATGTTAAATTTCAAGATAAATCATTCTGGTCACATTTTTTATACTGAAATAAAATTTGTGATTAATAAGCAAATTGTTTATAAACTTGGAAATAGAAACCACTCCTTTAAATAACTTTAATACAAAGAAATTTAAAATGAAATTATAAATTATTTACAAATGATAATATCTTAAAATTATTGAACATTATTATACAACCAGCATTATGCTAAGTGATCTACATGGATTATCTTTTTATTTTCACAGTAATCTTGGGAAGCTGATTCCATTATCATCTCATTTCACAGATGAGGAACTGAAACACAAAGCTATACTAAATAACCCGGCCGAGGGCACACAATCCATCAATGACAGAGTTTGGATTTGAACCTAGATAGCATGATTCAGAGCTAGTGTATTTAACTACAACAAGAATGACAATGAAAACAATACAAATCAAAATCTACATATCCTCAGAGAAAATGCAGCCAGGTACGCGTGTTTTAAAAATAAGAAAAGATTGGCTAGAAGTAAATCACGTACAAAGCTTAAAAAGCTAGTGGAAAAAAAATACATAAAGTAGAAGCAAGGCTATTACTAAAGAAAAAGAAAATGAATAAAATGTTGGGGTTTGGGGTGGGATAATTTTGTATAAAACTAAGAGATGATTTTTTGAAAAGAACCAAAAAATGTCAGAAGTCTGGAATGTCTCACCACGGTTAAAAAAAGAGTTATCAGCATTAGAAATTAGAAGGGGATATAATTATAGGTATGAAATAGATTTTGAAAAGTTTGAGATGAATATTGAATTTAAGCTAATTTTTATTTATTTATTTATTTGTTTTTTAAAAGTTTTAAATTCAGGGGTACATGTGCAAGATGTGCACGTTTGTTACATAGGTAAATGTGTGTCATGGGGGTTTGTTGTACAGATTACTTCATCACCAAGGTATGAAGCCTAGTAGTTCATTACTTATTTTTTTTTTTTATTCTCTCCCTCCTCCCACCCTCTGTCCTGCCATTGGCCCCAGTGTGTGCTGTTCCCCTCTATGTGTCCATGTGTTCTCATCATTTAGCTCCCACTTGTAAGTGAGAACATGCAGTATTTGGTTTTCTGTTCCTGCGTTACTTTGCTAAGGATGGTGGCCTCCAGCTCCATCCATGTCCCAGCCAAGCACATGATCTCATTCTTTCTGTTGGCTATATAGTATTCCATGGTGTATATGTACCACATTTTCTTTACCCAGTCTATCGTTGATGGGCATCTAGTTGATTCCATGTGTTTGCTATTGTGAACAGTGCTCCAATGAACATACATGTGCATGTGTTTTTGTAATATATTTGTTAATATATTCCTTTGGATATATACCCAGGAATGAGATTGTTGGGTTGAATGTTATTTCTGTCTCTAAGTCTTTGAGGAATTGCCACGCTGTCTTCCACAATGGTTGAACTCATTTATACTCCCACCAACGGAGTAAAAGTGTTCCTTTTTCTCCACAATCTCACCAGCATCTGTTATTTTTTGACTTTTTAATAGTAACTGTTCTGACTAGTGTGAGATGGTATCTCATTGTGGTTTTGATTTGCATTTCTCTTATGATCAGTGATTTGAGCTTTTTTTATATGTTTGTTGGCTGCATGTATGTCGTCTTTTGAGAAGTGTCTGTGTGTCTGTTTATGTCCTTTGCCCACTTTTTAATGGGGTTGTTTTTTCTTGTATATTTGTTTAAGTTCCTTGTAGTTGCTGAATATTAGATCTTTGTTATATGCACAGATTGCAAAATTTTCTCCCATTCTGCCAGTTTTCTGTTTACTCTGTTGATAGTTTCTTTTGCTGTGCAGAGGCTCTTTAGTTTAATTAGATCCCATTTGTCAATTTTTGCTTATGTTGTGATTGCTTTTGGCATCTTCATGAAATCTTTGCCTATGCCTATGTCCTGAATGGTATTGCTTAGGTTTTCTTCTAGGGTTTTTATAGTTTTGGGTTTTACATTTAAGTCTTTAATCCATCTTGAGTTGATTTTTGTGTATGGTATAAGGAAGGGGTCCACTTTCAGTTTTCTTCATATGGCTAGCCTGTTCTCCCAGCACCACTTATTAAATAGAGAACGCGTTCCCCATTGCTTGTTTTTGTCAGGTTTGTCAAAGATCAGATGGTTTTAAGTGTGTGGTCTTATTTCTGGGTGTTCTATTCTGTTCCATTGGTCTTTGTGTCTGTTCTTGTACTGGTACCATGCTGTTTTAGTTACTGTAGCCCTTTAGTATAGTTTGAAGTTGGGTAGCATGGTGCCCCTAGCTTTGTTCTTTTTGCCTAGTATTGCTTTAGCTATTCAGGCTCTATTTTGGTTCCATATGAATTTTAAAATTGTGTTTTCTAGTTCTGTGAAGAAGCCAATGGTAGTTTAATGGGAGTAGCATAGAATCTTTAAATTGCTTTGGGCAGTATGGCCATTTTCACAATATTGATTCTTCCAATCCATGAGCATGGAATGTTTTTCCATTTGTTTGTGTCATCTCTGATTTATTTGAGCAGTGATTTGTAGTTCTCCCGAAGAGGTCCTTCACTTCCCTTGTTAGCTGTATTCCTAGGTTTTTTATTCTTTTTGTAGCAATTGTGAATGGAAGTTCATTCATGATTTGGCTCTTGGCTTGCCTGTTTTTGGTGTATAGGAATGCTAGCGATTTTTGCACATTGACTTTTGTGTCATTCTTTTTCCTTTCCTCCATTTTGTTGGGGATGTACTAATATCTGATTATGGTTTATTCTTATTTGGATTTCTCTGATTACTAATTATATGGAACATCTTTTCATGTGCTTATATTCATATTGATAGTCTCTTTTGTAAAATGCCTACTCAAGGTTTTGCTCATTTTGTTTATTGATTTGCCTTTTTCTTATTGATTTGTAGATGTTCTTTAGATATTATAGATATGTTATTTGTTGGATATATATGCAGTATATATGTATATATAAATACATACACATCTATATGTATATATAAAACATATGTAATACATATACATAAATATGCATATATAGCAAATATCTTCTACTAAACTATGTTTTGCTGTTTTATCCTCTTAATGATGTCTTTCAATAAACAGAATCTCAGAACTTGAATTAATCCATCTTTTATGTTTTATGTTTTTGGGGAATCTTATTTGAGAAATCACTGCTTACCCAATGTCATGAAATTATTCTGTTATCTTCTAGAGCAGGGATCAAAAATTTATAGCCCATGTGACCTGCCATTTGTTTTTGTAAATAAATTTTTGTTGGAACACAGCCCATTCTCATTCGTTCATTTATGTATTGTCTCTGGCTGCCTTTGGACTACAACAGCAGAGTTAAGTAGTTGCAAGAGAGACTGTATGACCTACAAAGCTGAAGATATTTACTATCCGTCCCTTTACAGAAAAAATTTATCGACTTCTCTTCTCGGATATTACTGTTTTTCTTTCACATGAAGGTTTATAATTTAATCAGTATTAATTTTTGTAGGTAGTGTAAATTAAGGTTAAAGTCTGTTTCATGTGAATTATCTAATTGCTCCAGCATCATTTATTGAAAAAAAAATCTTATTATTACAAAATTGCAGTGGCGCCATTGTTGTACATCAAGTATATGTATGAGCCTATTTCTAGACTCTCCCTTTTGGTGTATGTATTTATTATTGTACTAATACCACACTGCATTAAATATTGTAGCTTTATGATAAGTTATGCTATCTGATATGATAAATCTTCCAACAATTTATTCTTCTTCATTTCTTGGCTGCTGTAGGTCATTTGCATTTCCATATAACTTTTAGAAATCCCTAATAAATTTCCACAAAAATGATTAGGATCTTGATTGGGATTACATTGAATCAATAAAGTTACTTTTGAAGAATAGATTTTAAGTTATAAAATTAATTTATGATTATAAGTCTCCAAATCCATGAACATGGTATATCTATTCATCTAGTTAGATCTTATGTAATTTTTCTTTGAAATGCTTTGCCATTTTTACTTTAGTGATCTTACGTGTCCTTTATAAAATTTATTCCCAGATATTTGAGGTTTTCCAATGATATTGTTAATAGTATTGTATAACAGTTTTTATTTACCAATTGTTTTTGCAAACACATACAAATACAATAGATTTTTATGTATTGATTTTGTATTCAGTGACTTATCTAAATTGATTAATTCTAATTGTGTATATATTCTTTTGGATTTTTCTATATTTACAACCATGTCATCTGAAATGACAGTTTTACTTACTTCTTTCCAACTTCATGACTCTTCTTTCATGCTTTCTTGCACTAACTAGGACCTGCAGTGCAATGATTAATAGAAGTAATGAAAATAAATATACTTGAGTGGTTTATGAATTCAGGAAGAAAGCATTCCACATTTCACCACTAAATATGTTAGCAGCAGGCCTTTTGTACATAAACTTTATCATATTAAAAAGTTCACTTATATTTCAAATTTGCTGAGAACTTTTATTATGAACTAGTGGTTAATTGGAGGCCTTTTTGCATCTATTGAGGTGATCAGTTATTTTTACTTTTATTATTATTTTATTATTTACAAAATAAAAGCAAATATAATTTAGTGAAGTAAGTCATATTGATTAACTTTTTAAACCAATTTTTATTCCTAGAATAAACCAAATTGGTTATGGTATGTTATCCTTGTTATATATTCTTTGGATTTGGTTATTTAATACTTTGTTCTAATTTTTGTCCCTACGTTCATAAGAATTATTAGCTTGTAACTTTCTTGTATTATAATATCTTTGTCATATTTTTGTATTAGGGTTGTTCTAGCTTCAAAAAAATGAATTAGGAAGTGTTTTTTCTTTCTTCCCTAAAAGAGGTTATGTAGGATTGATATTTTTTTCTTAAACGTTTTGGAGAATTCAGCACTAAATATATCCAAGCTCAAATTTTCTTTGAGGGTAAGTTTTAAATTATAGACAGAATATATTTAACATTGATTTTTATTTCTTTTAATTTTTCTTTTATCAGTATAGATGACATGTTTTTATATAAAATTATTCATTTTATGTAGATTGTCGAATGTATTTATATAAAATTATTCAAAATATTTCTGATTTTTTTTTTCAGTTTTGTAGGATCTGTAGGGATATTGCCCTTTCATTCTGATATTGGTAATTTATACTTTTGCTCTTGATTGGTCTTGCTAAGAGTTTATCAAATCTACTGATATTCTTTTAAAAAGAAAGCTTTGGCTTTGTTGATTTTTCTCAATTTTATGTCAACTATTTCATCAATTACTGTTTTCATTTTTATTAATTTCTCTCTATTTTCTGTTCTTTTTCTAGCTTCTTGAGATAGTAACTTAAAAATTAATTTTTAATTTTTTTTCTTTTCTGATATAGGCATGTAAACTCAACTTTCTTCTAATCACTGTGAATTAAAGAAATCCAATCAGAGAGAACCCACACGGTAATTTTAACAACAAAAAAAAATAATATAAATAATTATTAGGCCAGGTGCGGTGCCTCATGCTTGTAATCCTAGCACTTTGGGAGGCCAAGGCAGGTGGATCACTTAAGGTCAGGAGTTCGAGAACAGCCTGGTCAACATGGCGAAATCTCATCTCTACTAAAAATACAAAAATTAGCCAGGTGCAGTGGCACGTACCTGTAGTCCTGCTATTTGGGAAGATGAGGCATGGGAATCACTTGAACCTGGGAAGGGGAGGTTGCAGTGAGCTAAGCTCATACCATTGCACTCCAGCCTGGGCAATAGAGTGAGAGACTGTCTCAAAAAAAAAAAAAAAAAAAAGAATTATTAACCGTACCAGGTAATTAACATAATGAGAGATTGGCTAGCAAGAAGAGGATCCCAAAGGATATAGGAATAGTAGATGTAGGTTACAGCCTCTCCCCTTAGAGCTGAGATAGCCGACCCAAGGAAGATGCCACCCAGGCCTAAGATCAACACCCTGTTGTAGAGGGCACTGCTGTGGCTCATTGGATGGCAGAGAAGTTGCCATGGTGCTGTACTGACGAAATGTGCTGGAAATCCACCTTCTGGGGTGCCAGTGAAAGACATTCATGGGGATATGTCTCAGTGAAGGCATTCTGCTGCAAAACTGCATGCTGGTTGCTGGGTGTTGCTGGCCACTGTGAACTGCAGAAACTTGGTACTAGGGAAAACTGTGCATCCTGGAGAAGCAAGCACACCAGAACCAGGAAGCAAACACCCTTTTCCTCCTGCAGTATATTTCTAGTGCCCTCTAATGACAAAGTTCCAGCTGGCAAGGACAAATATTTAAAGGGCCAAAACCCATTTTCACACAACAGGCAAACAAGGAATTTGGAGCAGAGAGGCAATAATTCAGTAACCAGCACACACTGCTTTAGCTACACCACATAAATTTTGATGAGTTGCATTTTCATTTTCATTATCTTGACTACTGGTTTATTTAGAAAAGCTTTGTTTAATTTCCAGACATTTTCAGATCTTCTAGTCATGTTTCTATTAGTTGGTTTTCAGGCTAATTCCACCATGGTCTGAGAACATATCCTATGTGATTTCAATACTTTTGAAGCTTGTTCAGGCTTGTTTTATGCACAGCATATAGCCTATTTTGACAAACATTTTATGTGTGCTTGAAAAGAATTGTATTTTACAGTTGTTAGGTGTAGTGTCCTATTGATATATCAAGTAGGTCAAATTGGTTAATCATTTTGTTCAAATATTCTATATCATTTTTAATTTTTGTTATCTATCCTCTTGCATCTAACACACCAGAGATAGGTATATTAAACTGATTAAGGGTTTGTCTGTTTCTCCTTTACTTCTACTAATGTTTGCTTATATTACTTGATACTAGGTTATTATGGATATAAAAATTTAGGATTGTTATGTTTTCCTGTTGAATTGACCCCTTGATCTTTATAAAATGCCATCCTTTATCTCTAGTACATTTCTGGCCTTAAAGTTTACTTTGTCTGATATTAATATAACCACAAACTTTCTTTAGGTTACTGTTTGCATGATAGTATCTTTACCATTCTTTTGCTTTCACTCAGTCTCTGTATTTATATTTAAAGGATAACAACACACGTTTTTTGTTTTTGTTTTTGTTTTTTGAGACGGAGTTTTGCTCTTGTTGCCCAGGCTGGAGTGCAGTGGCGCGATCATGACTCACTGCAACCTCCACCTCCTGAGTTCAAGTGATTCTCCTGCCTCAGCCCCCCGAGTAACTGGGATTACAGTCATGCTACCACGCCTGACTAATTTTGTATTTTTAGTAGAGACAGGGTTTCTCCATGTTGGTCAGGCTGGTCACCAACTGCAGACCTCAGGTGATCCACCTGCCTCGGCCTCCCAAAGTGCTGGGATTACAGAAATGAGCCACTGCGCCTGGCCATGGGTTGTTTTTTTAAAATACAGTCTGAAAATCTTTGCCTTTTCACTGGTGTGCTTAGTCCGTTTGTGCTTCATGTAATTATTTATGTAATTGACTTTACGTTTGCCATTTTGCTTCTGTTTTTAAATTATTTATCTCATCTGTTCTTTTTCCTTTCCTAATTTTCTTGGGGTTAATTATATTGTTATTTCAAGTTTCTTTCTTGATTAGTTTTTCTTTAATTCAAGTTTCTTGAGGTACAACTTCCATAAAGTTCACCATTTTTACTAGATGATTCCATGAGTTTTGAGAAATACATAGTTATGTAACTACCACTGCAACCAATGTATAGAGCAGTTCCATCGTTCCCTCAAATTGGTTTGTGCCCTTTTGAAATCAGTCCTTCCCGATATCCTCAGATCCTGACAACTACTGACCTCTTTTCTATCCCTCTAGTTTTACCTTTATAAAATATCATATAATTGGAACCATATAATATGAAGCATTTTGCGTTTGGCTTCTTTTATGTAGAATTATACATCTCAGTTCATTTATGTTATTGTTTCTGCCATTTGTTTTTTATTAATGAGTAGTTTATCACTGCATGGATATGCCAATTTGTTTATCCATTCACCAGTTGAAAGACATTTTTGGGGTTATTTCCACTTTTGGGCAACTATGAATAATACATTTGGCTTGTTACCAGTCTTTGGTGACTTTGAAAAAAGTTGCTATAAACATTCCTACAGTTTTAATGTGAACCCATTTTCCTTTTTCTTGTGTAAATACCTAGGAGTTGAGTTGCTGTGCCATGTAAGTATACATTTAAATTAAGAAACTGAAAACTCATTTCCAAAATAGTCACACCATTTTTGAATTCCCAGCAGTAATGAATAAGGATTCCAGTTTGTGCCACATCTTCATCAGCCCTTGGTATTGTCAGGTTTTTTGTTTGCTATTCTAATAGGTGTGTGGTGGAATTTCACTGTGGTTTTAGTTTGTATTTCCCCAAGCACTACTAATGTAGAACACTTTTTTATGTGCCTATATGTCATCCACATGCCTTATTTTCATACAGTATCTGCTCAATCTTTCACAAAGTTTTTTCTCTGGGTTGTTTGATTTCTTCATATTGAGTTTTTAGAATGCTTTATATATTGGAATAGGAGACCTTTAAATGATAAGAGTTTTTCAGATTTTTTTTCTCAGTCTGTTGCTTGTCTTTAATTTTCTTACATGGTTTTTGAAGAGCTGAAGTTTAAAAGTTTTCAAAGATTTTGATGGATAAATATTTATCAATTTTGCTTTTATGGTTCACAGTCCACAAAAATTATTGACTAAGCAATCTCTGAGACATTTATATGACCTAATGTCACAAAGACTTTATCCTACATTATATTGTAGTAGTTTTATAGATTCGAATATTTCATTTATATTTATTATCCATTTTGACTTATTTTTTTGTATATGTTCTGAGGCATGGGTTGAGTTTTTGTTTTCTTTTTCCAATAGTTGTTCTTTTCCACACTATGGTTTAGAAAGATGATCAATCTTTTCTCTATGGAATTGCCTTTGCAATTCTGTTAAAAATCAGTTGGTTATATATATAAGGGTCTGTATTTGGACTGCTTGGTTCCACTGATCTTTATGTCTGTCCTTTCACCAATATCACCCTCTGTCTTGGTTACTTGATTATAGTAAATCTTGAAATCTTGCAGTAAGTCCTCCAATTTTGTCATTTTCAGTTTTTTGTGTACTAGCTCTTTCCTTTCACTTTTCCTTAAAAATTTTCTACTTTCTTAAGACAAAAGCTCAGATCATTGATGTGAGAACTTTTTGATTTCCTTTTCTTTCTTTCTTTTTTTTTTTTTTACAGGGTCATACTCTGTTGTCCAGCATGGAGTGCAGTGGTACAACTATAGCTCACTGTAACCTTAAACTCCTGGATGGGAGCAATCCTCCTGCCTCTGCCTTAGCCTCCCTGAGTTGCTGAAACTACAGGAACGTGGTACCAGGCCCAGCTTTTTTTTTTATTTTTTATTTTTTGTAGAGACGGGGGTCTCCCCCTCTTGCCCAGGCTGTTCTCAAACTCCTGGCCTCAAGCGATTTTTCTGCCTTGGCCTCCTTAAGTGATAGGATTGCAGGTATGAGCTACCATGCCCTTTTTATAATTTTTAAATATAAGCATTAATGCTAAAACTTTTACTATGAGGACAGCTTTACCTGCATCCCAATAATTTTGATACAATGTTTTTTCATGTTCATTCAATTGCAACTATTTTCTAATTTTCTTTGTAAGTTCTCCTGTGACCCATTAATTATTTAGAAGAGATTTTATAAAAATTTCCAAATAGGAATTTTTTCAGAAATCTTTATTTGTACTTTAATTCTGTTATACTTCATATGATTTTGAATTCTTTTAAATGTATTGTTGTTTGTTTTAAGGCCCAGAATATCGTCTATCTTGGTGAAAGTTTCATATTTTTGGAAAAGAATATTCTCTTGTGTGGGTGGCCTATTATATGAATATCAATTGGGTCAAGGTGGTTGATGGCGTTGTTCAGGCTTTTTAATCCCTTACTGATTTTCAGTCGTACTGCTTTATTGATTACAGTGAGAAAAGTGTTGATTCAAAAGACCTTTTGATATGATACCATAGTTCTTGGGTGCTCTGAGACACCAACCGTAATTTTGGACTTACCTAATACCTTTTATTCTGTCAGATTTTACTTCCTATATTCTGCAAATCTTTTGTTAAATGTGTGATTATTATGCATTTTTTTGTATATTCTTGGTGAATTGGTTGCTTGTCATTATGTAATTTTCATCTTTTTTTTTTTATTTTGAGACAGAGTCTCACTCTGTTGCCCAGACTGGAGTGCAGTGGTGTGATCTTGGCTTACTGCAACCTCTACTGCCTGGGTTTAAGCGATTCTCCTGCCTCAGCCTCCCAAGTAGTTGGAGCTACAGGTGTGCACCACCATGCCTGGCTAATTTTGTATTTTTAGTAGAGATGGGGTTTCTTTTTCTAGTACTTTAAGTTCTAGGGTACATGTGCACACTGTGCGGGTTTGTTACATATGTATACATGTGCCATGTTGGTTTGCTGCACCCATTAACTCGTCGTTTACTTTAGGTATTTTTCCTAATGCTATCCCTTCCCCATCCCCCCACCCCACAACAGGCCTGGTGTGTGATGTTCCCCACTCTGTGTCCAAGTGTTCTCATTGTTCAGTTCCCACCTGTGAGTGAGAACATGTGGTGTTTGGTTTTCTGTCCTTGTGATAGTTTGCTCAGAATGATGATTTCCAGCTTCATCCATGTCGCCACAAAGGACATGAACTCATCCTTTTTTATGGCTGCATAGTATTCCATGGTGTATATGTGCCACATTTTCTTAATCCAATCTGTCACTGATGGACATTTGGGTTGATTCCAAGTCTTTGCTATTGTGAATAGTGCTGCAATAAACATATGTGTGCATGTGTCTTTATAGCAGCATGATTTATAATCCTTGGGGTATATGCCCAGTAATGGGATGGCTGGGTCAAATGGTATTTCTAGTTTTAGATGCTTGAGGAATCGCCACACTGTCTTGCACAATGGTTGAACTAGTTTACAGTCCCACCAACAGTGTAAAAGCATTCCCATTTCTCCACATCCTCTCTAGCACCTGTTGTTTCCTGACTTTTTAATGATCGCCATTCTAAGTGGTGTGAGATGGTATCTCATTGTGGTTTTGATTTGCATTTCTCTGATGACCAGTCATGATGAGCATTTTTTCATGTGTCTGTTGGCTGCATAAATGTCTTCTTTTGAAAAGTGTCTATTCATCTCCTTTGCCCACTTTTTGATGGGGTTGTTTGATTTTCTTCTTGTAAATTTGTTTAAGTTCTTTGTAGATTCTGGATATTAGCCCTTTGTCAGATGGGTAGATTACAAAAATTTTCTCCCGTTCTGTAGGTTGCCTATTCACTCTGATGGTAGTGTCTTTTGCTGTGCAGAAGCTCTTTAGTTTAATTAGATCCCATTTGTCTATTTTGGCTTTTGTTGCCATTACTTTTGGTGTTTTAGTCATGAAGTCCTTGCTCATGCCTATGTCCTGAATGGTATTGCCTAAGTTTTCTTTTAGGGTTTTTATGGTTTTTAGGTCTAACATTTAAGTCTTTAATCCATCTTGAATTAATTTTTGTATAAGGCGTAAGGAAGGGATCCAGTTTCAGCTTTCTCTATATGGCTAGCCAGCTTTCCCAGCACCATTTATTAAATAGGGAATCCTTTCCCCATTTCTTGTTTTTGTCAGGTTTGTCAAAGATCAGATGTTTGTAGATGTGTGGTGTTATTTCTGAGGCCTCTGTTCTATTCCATTGGTCTATATCTCTGTTTTGGTACCAGTACCATGCTGTTTTGGTTACTGTAGCCTTGTAGTATAGTTTGAAGTCAGGTAGCGTGATGCCTCCAGCTTTGTTCTTCTTGCTTGGCAATGTGGGCTCTTCTTTGGTTCCATATGAACTTTAAAGTAGTTTTTTCCAATTCTGTGAAGAAAGTCATTGGTAGCTTGATGGGGATGGCATTGAATTTATAAATTGCCTTAGGCAGTATGGCCATTTTCACGATATTGATTCTTCCTGTACATGAGCATGGTATGTTCTTCCATTTGTTTGTGTCCTCTTTTATTTTGTTGAGCAGTGGTTTGTAGTTCTCCTTGAAGAGGTCCTTCATATCCCTTGTAAGTTGGATTCCTGGGTATTTTATTCTCTTTGTAGCAATTGTGAATGGGAGTTCATTCATGATTTGGCTCTCTGTTTGTCTGTTATTGATGTATTGGAATGCTTGTGATTTTTGCCCATTGATTTTGTATCCTGAGACTGCTGAAGTTGCTTATCAGCTTAAGGAGCTTTTGGGCTGAGATGATGGGGTTTTCTACATATACAATCATGTCATCTGCAAACAGGGACAGTTTGACTTCCTCTTTTCCTAATTGAATACTCTTTATTTCTTTCTCTTGCCTGATTGCCCTGGCCAAAACTTCCAAAACTATGTTGAGTAATAGTGGTGAGAGAGGGCATCCCTATCTTGTACCAGTTTTCGAAGGGAATGCTTCCAGTTTTTGCCCATTGACTATGCTACTGACTGTGGGTTTGTCATAAATAGCTCTTATTATTTTGAGATACTTCCCATCAATACCTAATTTATTGAGAATTTTTAGCATGAAGCGCTGTTGAACTTTGTCAAAGGCCTTTTCTGCATCTATTGAGATAATCATGTGGTTTTGTCTTTGGTTCTGTTTATGTGATGGATTATGTGTATTGATTTGCATACATTGAACTAGCCTTGCATCCCAGGGATGAAGCCAACTTGATCTTGGTGGATAAGCTTTTCAATATGCTGTTAGATTCAGTTTGCCAGTATTTTATTGAGGATTTTTGCATCGATGTTCATCAGAGATATTAGTCTAAAATTCTCCTTTTTTGTTGTGTCTCTACCAGGCTTTGGTATCAGGATGATGTCGGCCTCGTAAAATGAGTTAGGGAGGATTCCCTCTATTTCTATTGATTGGAATATTTTCAGAAGGAATAGTACCAGCTCCTCTTTGTACCTCTGGTAGAATTCGGCTGTGAATCTGTCTGGTCCTGGACTTTTTTTGGTTGGTAGGCTGTTAATGATTGCCTCAATTTCAGAGCCTGTTTTTGTCTATTCAAAGATTCAATTTCTTCCTGGTTTACTCTTGGGAGGGTGTATGTGTCCAGGAATTTATTCATTTCTTCTAGATTTTCTAGTTTATTTGGTGGAGGTGTTTGTAGTATTCTCTGATGGTAGTTTGTATTTCTGTGGGATCCATGGTGATATCCCCTTTATCATTTTTTATTGCATCTATTTGATTGTTCTCTTGTCTTCTTCATTAGTCTTGCTAGCGGTCTATCAATTTTGTTGATCTTTTCAAAACACCAGCTCCTGGATTCATTGATTTTTTTGAAGGGTTTTTTGGTGTCTCTATCTCCTGCAGTTCTGCTTTGATGTTAGTTATTTCTTGCCTTCTCCTAACTTTTAAATTTGTTTGCTCTTGCTTCTCTAGTTCTTTTAATTGTGATGTTAGGGTGTCAATTTTAGATCTTTCTTGCTTTCGCTTGTGGGCATTTAGTGCTATAAGTTTCCCTCTACACACTGCTTTAAATGTATCCCAGAGATGCTGGTACGTCATGTCTTTGTTCTCATTGGTTTCAAAGAACGTCTTTATTTCTGCCTTCATTTTGTTATTTACCCATTAGTCATTCAGGAGCAGGTTTTTCAGTTTCCATGGAGTTGTGCAGTTCTGTGTGAGTTTCTTAATCTTGAGTTCTAATTTGATTGCACTGTGGTCTGAGAGACAGTTGGTTATAATTTCTGTTCTTTTACATTTGCTGAGGAATGCTTTACTTCCAACTATGTGGTCAATTTTGGAATAAGTGTGATGTGGTGCTGAGAAGAATGTATATTCTGTTGATTTAAGGTAGAGAGTTCTGTAGATGTCTATTAGGTCTGCTTCGTGCAGAGCTGAGTTCAAGTCCTGGATATCCTTGTTATCTTCTGTCTCGTTGATCTAATATTGACGGTGGGGTGTTAAAGTCTCCCATTATTATTGTGTGGGAGTCTAAGTCTCTTTATAGGTCTCTCAGGACTTGCTTTATGAATCTGGGTGCTCCTGTATTGGGCGCATATATATTTGGGATAGTTAGCTCTTCTTGTTGAATTGATCCCTTTACCATTATATAATGGCCTTCCTTGTCTCTTTTGATCTTTGTTGGTTTAAAGTCTGTTTTATCAGAGACTAAGATTGCAACCCCTGCTTGTTTTTGTTTTCCATTTGCTTGGTAGATCTTCCTCCATCCCTTTATTTTGACACTATCTGTGTCTCTGCACATGAGATGGGTCTCCTGAATACAGCACACTGGTGGGTCTTGACTCTATCCAATTTGCCAGTCTGTGTCTTTTAATTGGGGGCATTTAGCCCATTTACATTTAAGGTTAATATTGTTATGTGTGAATTTGATCCTGTCATTATGATTGTTAGCTGGTTATTTTGCTCGTTAGTTGATGCAGTTTCTTCCTAGCATCGATGGTCTTCACAATTTGATACGTTTTTGCAGTGGCTGGTGCCAGTTGTTCCTTTCCATGTTTAGTGCTTCCTTCAGGAGCTCTTGTAAGGCAGGCCTGGTGGTGACAAAATATCTCAGCATTTGCTTGTCGTAAAGGATTTTACTTCTCCTTCACTTATGAAACTTAGTTTGGCTGGATATGAAATTCTGGGTTTAAAATTCTTTTCTGTAAGAATGTAGAATATTGGCCCCCACTCTCTTCTGGCTTGTAGAGTTTCTGCCAACAGATCCGCCGTTAGTCTGATGGGCTTCCCTTTCTGGGTAACTTGATCTTTCTCTCTGGCTGCCCTTAACATTTTTTCCTTCATTTTAACCTTGGTGAATCTGACAGTTATGTGTCTTGGAGTTGCTCTTCTAGAGGAGTATCTTTGTGGTGTTCTCTGTATTTCCTGCATTTGAATGTTGACCTGCCTTACTAGATTGTGGAAGTTGTCCTGGATAATATCCTGAAGAGTGTTTTCCAGCTTGGTTCCATTCTCCCCATCACTTTCAGGTAAGCCAATCAAATGTAGATTTGGTCTTTTCACATAGTCCCATATTTCTTGGAGGCTTTGTTCATTTCTTTTTACTCTTTTTTCTCTAAAGTTCTCTTTTCGCTTCATTTCATTCATTTGATCTTCATACCCTTTCTTTCACTTAATCGAATCACCTACTGAAGCTTGTGCATGCGTCACACAGTTCTCGTGCCATGGTTTTCAACTCAAGATGGGGTTTCATCATGTTGGTCAGGCTGGTCTCGAACTCGTGACCTCAGGTGATCAACCCACCTTGGCTTCCCAAAGTGCTGGGATAACAGGCATGAGTCACTGCACCTGGCTAATTTTCCTGTTTGTCTCCAGAAATGTTCCTACACTGAAGTCATGTTTTCTGATATTAATATTGCAACACCAGTTTTCTTATGATTAGTGTTTGCATGGCATATGACTTTCTACCCTTTTATTTTGAACTATTTTTGTTTTGTCATTTAAAGTAAGTTTCTTGTAGACAGGATGTAGTCAGGTCTCTTTTTAATTATTAAAATTGAGAAAAAATTCACATAAAATTCACGATTTAAAACATTTTAAAAATATACAATTTAGGCCAGGCACGGTGGCTCACACCTGTAATCGAAGCCCTTTGGGATGCCGTGGCGGGCAGATCATGAGATCAGGAGATTGAGACCATCCTGGCTAACATGGTGAAACCCTGTCTCTACTAAAAACTACAAAAACAAAATTAGCTGGGCGTAGTGGTGGGCGCCTGTAGTCCTAGCTACTTGGGAGGCTGAGGCAGGAGAATGGCCGGAACCCAGGAGGCAGATCTTGCATTGAGCCAAGATTGTGCCACTGCAGTCCAGCCTGAGCGACAGAGCAAGATTCGATCTCAAAAAAAAAAAAAAAATGTACAATTTAGTGGTTTTTAGACTATTCACAATGTTGTACAGCTGTCATCTCTGTTTAGTCCCAGAACATTTCCATCCCCCCAAGAAGAAATTCATACCTGTTAGCAGTCAATTCCAATTCTCTCCTTGCTCCAACCCCTGGCAATCACTAATTTACTTTATTTCTCTATGGATTTTCATATTATGGATATTTCATATAAATGAAATATGCAATATGTGGCCTATTGTGTCTGTCTTCTTTCAGCATGTTTTGAGAGTTCATCTATGTTGTAGCATGTATCTTTCTTTCACTTCTTATGGTTGAACAAGATTTCATTGTATGACTGTAATTACATAAATTATCCAGTTCATCAGTTGATAGGCACTTGGGTTGTTTTCACTTTCTGGCTATTTTGAATAATGCTGCTACGAACATTCATGTACAGCTCTTTGTGTGAACGTATGTTTTCCCTTCTCTTGGGCATATGCATAGGAGTAGAATAGCTGAGTCATGTGGTAACTCTATTTTTAACTTTTTGAGGAACTGCCAAACTGTTTCTCACAGTGGCTGCACCATTTTGTTTTCCCAATAGATTTCACTTAAAAAAAATGTATAACATACTCTTTTATTTAGTTGTGTTTATATTATTTACATTAAATGAAATTATTGATATTGTCAGATTTAAATCTATCATCTTGCTAGTTGTCTGCTATTTATTTAATTTGTCCTTTATTCTCTTTTTGTCTTTTTCTGCCTGCTCTTGAATTGGTGGGGTTTTTTTGGTTGTTGTTTTGTTTTTGTTGTTGTTGTTGTTGTTATTGTTGAGACAGAGTCTCACTCTGTTGCCCAGGCTGGAGGCTGGAGTGCAGTGGTGCAATCTCAACTCATTGCAACCTCCGCCTCTCAAGTTCGAGCAATTCTCCTGCCTCTGCCTCCTGAGTAGCTGGGACTACAGGCATGCACCACCACGCCCAGCTAATTTTTATATTTTTAAGTAGACACAGGGTTTCACCATACTGGCCAGGCTGGTCTCGAACTCCTGACCTTGTGTTCTGCCCACCTCGGCCTCCAAAAGTGTTGGGATTACAGTACCACGCTGGGCCGAATTGTTTTTTTTTTTTTTATTTCTAAACTCAATATTATCTCTACCATTGGTTTACTTATACTTCTTTTTGACTTTTTAGTGGTTGACATAGAATTTATAATGCATGCCTTAATTAATCACAGTTTGCCTTCAAATAACATCACTCACATGGAATGTTAGAACTTTACAATAGTACACTCCAGTTCCTCCCTCCTCCTATCTGTTGTTCTATCATTTTCTTATATTTCACCTTTACACATGTTGTAATCCCAAAGTAGTCTTTCTATTTTTTGCTTTAAAGAGTTGGCTATGTTTTAGAGCAATTAAAACAAGGAAAAAAAGTCTTTTATCTTCATCATTTCTTTGTGTAATTTAAATTTCTGTCTAGCTCTGATTCTTTCTGAAGAAATTTTTCTAACACCTCTGTTTATATTTGTCTGAAAGTCTTTATTTCTTTTTTATGTATGAAAGATAGTTCCATAACATATAAAATTCTGGTTTGACAATTTTTTCAGCACTTTAAATATTTCTTTCCATTATTTTCTAGCTTGCATAATTCCTGATGAATAGTCTACTCTAATTCTTATATTTGTTGCTCTGTATGTAACATGTCTTTTTACATCTGGTTGTCTCTAAGATTATCCCTTTATCTTTCACTTTTAGCACTTTGAATATGATGTATCCAGGTGGTTTTATTTTTGTCACTTTTATTTATCCTGGTTATGGTTCTCTGACCTTTTCAGATCTGTGGCTTCATGTCTTACATTATTTTGGAAAAATGTTAACCATCTTCAACCAATGTCAACTCTCCAAATATTTATTTGGTTTCTCTCTTTTATCTGTCATTTCCACCCCCAGCCCCAGCCACTGGGATTACTATTCTACATAGGGTAGACCATTTGATATGACACCACAGCTCTTGGGTGCTATGAGCCATTTTTAATTTCCCACATTTTTCTTTTTGTCCTTCAATTTGGATAATTTCTATTGACCTACATTCAATTTCACCGACTTTCCTTGATGTTTTGAGTGCATTGAAAATAATCTTTATCTCTGTTACCATGTTTCATTTCTAGTATTTCCATTAATTTCTTATAATTTCCATTTCTCTGCTGAAATGCTGTCTTTTTGTGCATGTTGTTAATTTTTTTCCCACTAGAACCATATTAATTGTAGTTATTTTAAGTTACTTGTCAGATAATTTTAATGTCTACATTATCTCTTGAATCTTGTTCTTTTGTTGCATTGTTTTTTTGACAGTGAGTTCATTTTTTCTTGCTTTTATATGTCTCTTTCTCTCTTTTTTAATGAAATGCTTCATGAATTTGTCTGTCATCCTTGCATAGGAGCCATGCTAATCTTCTCTGTATCATTCTAATTTTAAGAGTATGTACTGCCAAAGTGAGCACTTTCCTAATGTTCTAATTGCCAGAGAGTGTGTAGAACAGTAAGATTCAGGTAAGTCATATTTATGCCTGAAAATGGGCAGGCATTTTTTTTTTTTTTTCTTCTTCCATTATTGTGTATGTTGGAGAAGGTTGTGTCAAACTTGTCAGGAGTGGAGCTGGTTTATGTTTCCCTGTTGCTGGGTTTGTCTTCAGTGTACTACTGGCTTCATTCCTCTGCTATTACTTTATCATTAGGGTGAGGGTTAGTTTGCTGGATAGTTTTTCTTGAGGTTCCTAATCCCACCCTCAGGTTTTAGCCTTCCCTGTGTTCCTGAGTTTCAGAATAGGTCACTCTCCAAGGTATCTTACTTGCCAACAGCAAACTGTTGGTGTTTGATTTTCCTGCTGATGAGGCCAGGGGAATTCCCTGTTGTCTTAGTTTAGCCTCATTCTTCAGTAGATCCTGTGTCCCTGTGTCTAAGGATGGTGCTTTCTTAATCCTTTTACTCCAGTACTAGCAAAAAATTTCTAATGGTCTAGATCCAGAATGGTTTCATGGCTCCTCCCCCAGTGGTTGGAAGTTTTTTCCTCCCCAGCTTCCAGCTCACTTGTGGTCTAGGGATGACATGGTTTGCTATCCACCTCTCCAAACCCCATACCCCAGTTGTTTAGGTCTTTTGTTCTTAGTGGAGAAAGGACCAAGCATAGCATGATATCTTTCCCACAACTTGGCTACTACCATTTTCTAAGGCTCATCTTCGTTCGATGCTTCTTCTGGTCTCTTGCTCTGTCCCCAATCTTTCTAATGAACACTTCATGAGCCCTAGGGAGAAGAACCTATGAATGGGCGCTAATTCATGTCATGTACATGGCTCCAAAGGATTTTATACTCTTATTTTAGCTCACATCAGCCTTTAGCAATTTGTTTAGAATTTTTAGCTGAATTAATCTTACACACTTTTTAGTGGCCCTGTCTTCCTGGTTCTACTTAGGTGAGTCAGCCTCTTGCCCATTGTGCTATTATTGTTGTATATTTTGTTTGTCTATATTTTATTAACCCACATGATTTTATTATCATTTTTTTTAAGTGCTCAACATTCCCTTGTATTACCAATAGATTTAACTTTTCTGAACTGTACCTTTTCTAAATTCCTTCATGTAGTACTGTACTTCCATTCATTCTTGTTTAGCTTTAAAAAATTGTATCTTTTTTCTTATGGTGTAGTTCTGCTTGCAATAAATTGCCTTCATTTTTCAAAGAGGTTCTAACTGAGTATAGAACTCTATACTCACTTTTATAGTTGGCAGTTATATTTTCCTTTAGCACTTTACATATGCCATTCTATTGCCTTTGGCTTCCAAAAATTTTGTTGAAAAGTCAGTCTTATGTCCTGTTGCTTCTTTGAAGGCAACATGTCTCTTTTCTCTGTTTTTACAATTTTCTCTTTTTCATTAGTTTTCAGCTATTTGACTACATTCTTGGGTGTGGTCTCCTTTGTATTTTTCTTGGACTTCTCTAAACTTCTTTTTTTTTATTTTAATTTTTTATTTTATTTTACTTTAAGTTCTGGAACACATGTGCTGAATGTGCAGGTTTGTTACATAGGTATACATGGGCCATGGTGGTTTGCTGCACCTATCAACCTGTCATCTAGGTTTTAAACCCTGCATGTATTAGGTATTTGTTCTAAGGCTCTCCCTCCTCTTGCCCCCCACGCCCCGACAGGCCCCAGTGTGTGATGTTCCTCTCCCTGTGTCCATGTGTTCTCATAGTTCAACTCCCACTTATGAGTGAGAACAGGCAGTGTTTGGTTTTCTGTTCCCATGTTAGTTTGCTGAGGATGATGGTTTCCAGCTTCATCCATGTCCCTGCAAAGGACATGAACCCATTCTATTTTATGGCTGAATAGTATTCCATGGTGAATATGTGCCATATTTTCTTTATCTAGTCTATCACTGATGGGCATTTGGGTTGGTCCAAGTCTTTGCTATTGTAAAGGGTGCTGCAGTAAACATACGTGTGCATGTGTCTTTATACTAGAATGATTTATAATCCTGTGAGTATATACCCAATAATGGGATTGCTGGGTCAAATGGTATTTCTGGTTCTAGATCCTTGAGGAATCACCGCACTGTCTTCTACAATGGTTGAACTAATTTACATTCCCACCAACAGTGTAAAAGCATTCCTATTTCTCTGCATCCTCGCCAGCATCTGTTGCTTCCTGATAGCCATTCTAACTGGTATCAAATGGTATCTCATTGTGGTTTTGATTTGCATTTCTCTAATGACCAGTGATGATGAGCCTTTTTTCATGTTTGTTGGCTGCATAAATGTCTTCTTTTGAGACTTGTCTGCTTGTATTCTTCACCCACTTTTTGATGGGGTTGTTTGTTTTTTTTTCTTGTAAATTTGTTTAAGATCCTTGTAGATTCTGGATATTAGACCTTTGTCAGATGGATGGATTGCAACAATTTTCTCCCATTCTGTAGGTTGCCTGTTCCTCTGATGACAGTTGTTTTGTTTTTGCTGCGTAGAAGCTCTTTAGTTTAATTAAATCCCATTTGTCAATTTTGGCTTTTGTTGCAATTGCTTGTGGTATTTTAGTTATGAAGTCTTTGCCCGTGCCTATGTTCTGAATGGTATTACCTAGGTTTTCTTCTAGGGTTTTTAGGTTTTACGTTTAAGCCTTTATTCCATCTTGAGTTAATTTTTGTGTAAGGTTTAAGGAAGGGGTCCAGTTTCTGTTTTCTGCATATGGCTAGCCAGTTTTCCCAGTACCATTTATTAAATAGGAAATCCTTTCCCCATTGGTTGTTTTTATCAGGTTTGTTGAAGATCAGATGGTTGTCGACGTGTGGTGTTATTTCTGAGGCCTCTGTTCTATTCCGTTGGTCTATATCTCTGTTTGGGTACCAGTACCATGCTGTTTTGGTTACTGTAGCCTTGTAGTATAGTTTGAAGTCAGGTAGTGTGATACTTCCAGCTTTGTTCTTTTTGCTTAGGATTGTCTTGGCTATATGGGCTTTTTTGGTTCCATATGAAATTCGAAGTAGTTGTTTTTTTCTTATGTATTCATTTCATTAGAGAATTAGGTAAATCTCACATTACATGGCCAAGGCCAAAAAATTTTGCACAGTTAGAATGTGTTGAAGACACCAGCCTCAATTTAACCAGATTAGATTTCAACAAGGAGATGACTGTATTCCTCCAAATAACCTTCATTTAGGAAGATGACATTCCTCCAATATGTGGAAAGACAGTAAATGCTCTTTCTGCTCTCTGCCACTGAGGAAGAAATTCTCCCTCTTGAGGGACCAACACTATTTCTTTTTTTTTTTTTTTCCTCTTTTCCCTTTTCCTTTCTTCGGTTTCCCCTTTCCACAAAGCTTCTTTAGTCATTTTTGCTCATCCTTAAAATCCTGATGCTCATCTCTTTATTATAGATTCTGGTACTGCTTTAAAATTTTCAATATTTTTATTCGATCTGTCTATTTTTTCCTATATGTTCTTTACAATATTTATTATTGTCATTTTTATCTCTTTGTATGATAAACATTAATATCTATAGCATTTGTGGGCCTGCTTCTATTGTCTATTTTTAAACCTGATTATTGCAAATATTATCCTTTCTCCTTGTATGTCTTGTAATGCCAGATATAGTGTATGAAAGTATCATAGAGAAGGAGATGATGTATATTCCACTAGCAAGTGTTTCATCTTTTCTCTGCAAGGCAAGTAATGTGAAAGGCTGATTCCCTCAATCCAAAAAAGATTAGGTTAGTTGCGGGCTGCAGTTTTAGTAAATTACAATGTACTACTGGAGTGTCTTTGGGCCTATCATCCATTTTGACTGAGTTTGCCATATTTTGTCTCCCCAGCTTGGGTACTGTGGGAGATTCATTTCTTTCCTTAAGAAATTTTGAGATTAGCTTTTTAGTGTCTGCTTTCTAGAAAATGTCTTTATGGGGATATGGCTAGTATTTTTGAAGCAGTTCTTCCTTAAGGGACTTTCTCTCTTAAACACTACATTTATTCTGCCTTTTAGAAGCTTGTGGCTGAACTTTTCCACTTTCCCCACAGGCCCAAAATTCAGTAAATATCTCATGAGGAAAGTTTGTCATATGTTTTGGGTTCCTCAAAATTTCAATCTATCATGACAACCTCAACTACCAAGAGATCCACTGTTTCTTTTTCCCTCCCTCTATCTGCATCAAGTTCAGTTCTTAATCCAAGCTTAGAATTAGCAAATATCCTAGGGGTAAGAAAATTGATTGGTAGCAAAATCTTATTAAAAAGGAGTCTTCCTCCTCTGGAATATTATCTAGTCCTTGCTTCTGCATTACTCTGATGTCTTTAAAAATACGATATTTGTCATTTATTTATTTTTCCTCTAATTGCTGCATTTGGAGCATTGGTTTGATATGACATTTTAAATTTGCTCATAACATACATACATATATATGTATTTTTTAATTTTAAGGGGAAAAAAGCATGCATGTACTTGCCAGTGACAAGGATTTTTAAAATGCTTTACTTGGTGTTTGCATACAGAAATGTACCTCAGGAGTTTATAATTTTCTCATTTTTTAAACTATTGGAAACCACCAACCTTTATACTTCGTTGAGAAGAGCTAGGGAAGAGAATGACATATAGGAGGTTTTGGCCATAAAAGTGAACTGTGTTAAACAGGATACCAGTTAAGGAAAAATTTTTAAAAATTAAGACTTATCTCTTGTCTCGATGCTGTAGTGAATATGTGTCAAACATTTTTTAACTCATTATCAAGGAATCAACAAGATGGTGAAACTGGTTCAAACCAGAATTTGAGGAGCCTAAGGTATATAGTTATCTAGTCAAAGGAAAGCTAAAATGAGCTTGCTAATAGATACAGTGTTTAATGTCCTACAGGGTAAGAAAACCACAACCACTGGCATTACCTTTACTTCCAGAGAGAAATCTAAAAGTTAACACCTAATTTTATGGAATTTAAGCCCTAATTAAGAGTAAAGAGTAAGTCAAGCAAAAATAAAATCCTCTAAATAATTCAGTAATTCTTGGAAAGGGCTGTTGCACAATAATTTAGAGTGACATTACAAAGGTATGTATTCATATTTTTGCCTTACTCCAAAGTACAGACAAATTTTCTTAGCATAATTTACTAAAGTGAAGCAAACTACTCAGAAATATTGTTTATGTTCAGAAAATTTTAAAAATGCGTCATATCTACATATAGTCTCCCAACTTACAATGCTTTGACTTACAAGTTTTCAACTGTACAATGGTTTGAAAGCACTATGCATTCAGTAGAAATGGGTATGAGACTCTTGCAATATTGGACAGCTTGCTGCATGCTGTAGCTCCCAGTCAGCCGCATGATCACACGGGCAAACAACTGATACTCTACAGTGTACTGTTTTGCCAGATGATTTTGCCCAAACATAGGATAATGTAAGTGTTATAAGCCATTTAAGGCAGGCAATGCTAAGCTATGATATTCAGTAAGTTAATTGTATTAAATGCATTTTAACTTACGGCATTTTTAACTTGTGATGGGTTTATCTGTACATAACCCTGTTATAAATTGAGGAACATCTATATAAATATTGAGAGAAGACCTAGAGACTCTCCACCCACCCCACCCCCAGCCATGATCGCTGGTGACAGCTTAAGCTGCCATGTGACAAGAGCCTTTGGTCTACGGAAATGAAGGATATTACTGATTTTAGTGTTAAACCTTCACATTGTGTAAGCCTCGAAAAATAAGTACATTAATCAAGAATGACCTTAGGAGAGGGATACCCTTCCTTGTATCTTCTGAACATTCTACCCAAAGGCCAAGATTGGAGGGAAAATGATAGATATAACTTCTCTGCATAAGGAATAAATTTCATGAGCCAAGTTAAATAATGTATAAATGTGGTTGCTACAAATGAAGTCAAGATTATGCCTATTCTAACAAGTTTCCAATAGGTTTATAGGGAAATGAAACTTTATCCATAAGAAAAATAGAAAAGAATGTAACTGTCATTGTATTTTTAGTCTCAGAGAATTGGCTATACTGAAGAAAGTTATGTGAAGAGGTATATAACAGAATCGTTGAAACTGGGAATGATTCCCACATCTGTCAGTCCTTGGCTAAATCATTTAAATTCTCATGCCAGATTTTATGCCTAAGACTGAGTATTAATTAGAAAAACCAATGTTATTGCAAAGCCAGATGAATAAGTTATGCCTAACATAGATCTGCTAAAGTAATTTCAACCATGTGCTGGGGTATCAGTAAATGACTTAAACCAGAAGCCAAAGCAAAGTTGACCTTCATAGCTTCAGAAGGATTTAATGAGTTTAAGATTCTTTCTTTTGAATTAAGAGGTGCTACAGGATTTTTTTTTCACTAATGGGTAAGAAAGGTATTGTCTGTGATAGAAATCTTGTATTGAAAAGGTTAAATGACATCTGAATTACTTGCATATTGTCTTCAGCATTAGGAAACTTGCTGGTAGTTTTGAATATAAGCGTTCCTATACATTTGCAGTGCTTTAAAATATATTTGGATTGCAGAATGGCGAGGGGAAAAGTAGAACCCCTTTAAAGTTAAATGAAAAGAAAATTCCTTCAAAGATACTGGTTAACAGGGGTTAGTATATAGTTTAAGCCAGGAGTCCCTAACTCCCAGGCTGCAGATGGGTAGTGATCATGGTCTGTTAGGAACTGGGCTGCACAGCAGGAGGGGAGCAGTAAGCTAGCATTACTGCCTGAGCTCTCCCTCCTGTCAGATCAGCCATGGCATTAGATTCTCATAGGAGCCTGAACCCTACTGTGAACTGCACCTGCGAGGGATCTAGATTGTGTGCTCCTTATGAATCTAATGTCTGATGATCTGAGGTGGAACAATTTCATCCTAAAACCATCCCTCACCCCCTGCCCCACTCTTCAGTCCGTGGAAAAATTATCTTCCATGAAGCTGGTCCCTGGTGGCAAAAAGTTTGGGTACCACTGGTTTAAGCCCTCAGATAATTGAATATTATTATGAAATATTTGAAAAATATAATTGAAATATATTTGAAAAATATAATTTCAAATAATTGAAAAATATAAGAAATCTACATTATCTACCCTGTGAAGTAATTTTGTAATATTTTTGTACCTTATAAATGGTCTTTGACCTGGGATTTGGTAATGAAAATTGGTATGGGTGACTGCTTTCACTCAGTTCTCATGGTTATTATTATGCTTTATAGCTCTACCCAAATATAGCATCCATTCCTAAGATCTGCAGTTTGAGGACCTTGATTCATCCAGGGATGATTAGATTATATTGGTTCATGCTAATCAAATTCACAAGATACTGTTTTCATGAATCAGAACATCAACTTCTTCATTTATAACTTTCTCATTTCTACCCTGAGTGGAGAATACCTACCCCTTAAATGTTGATGTTCTCTCATTCTAAATGCTCCTTTCAAATAAAAGAGATTTTACTAACCCTTCTTATTTAACATAGGTGAAAAACTCCTAAACAAACTGTGAGAAAAAGAAAGCAACAATATGTATTTTTAATCCACCAGAACCGAACGGATTTTATTCTAGGCATGTAATCAAGATGCTGTAATAGGAAATATTTTTCTATTTGTAGAAAATTATTTATATTTCTTAATATAAATAAGTCACTTAAAACATCACAATCATCTCGACAGATGCCAAAAGGATATTTAATAAAATCAAAGTCATTCCTAATATATTCTCTGCAAGAAGAGAAGTAAACAGTCACCTTCTTAACATGGTAAAGAGTACTTGTTTCAAATCCCCAGTAGATAACATATTTTAAAGTAAGACCCAAATGGCGTATTCATCAAAAGTAGACATAATACTAGGGTGTCTACCATCACCATTATTACTTAATATTGCATAGGAAGTTCTGGTCAGTGCAATAAAGGTGAACCAGAAATAAACTCTTATTATTTGCACATTATATCTTAGATATCAAGAAATCCCATTAGAATCTCCAAAACCCATTAGAATTACTATGATTTTTATTAAAACACTAAGTCCAGGAAAAATACATATAGAAAGGCTTATGGGAAAAAATATCCTAAGCTATTAATAATACCTGAAGGGTGGTTTAGAGTTAGATAGTTGAAAGGGAGAAAAGTGGGACTGAAGTAGATGTGGAAAATTCCTTAGCAAAGACCTAGGGGCCAGAGGAAGCACTTCCTTAATATTGCAAAGTGAAGGAAATTCAATATGCCTGTTAATTTGTATGAGAGTTAATACAATTCCAGACAAAACTTTGGTGGGATATTTTGGAACTGCGCTAGTTATTTTAAAGTTTATTCTGGATAAAGAAACTGCTACTATTATAAAAAGTGAGCTAAAAAAATAAATTTGAGGACTGAATGTATAATATCCAATTTGTAAAAATAGAGGGGGAGAATAAACATATATTTTTATTTATAGTGTGTACATTGTGTGGGGTGTGTGTGTGTGTGTGTACATATACATATACATACAATTTCTGGAAAAATACAACAAAATGTTAACAATAGTCCCCAACGAGCAGAACTGAGAGTTTGAAGGGGCACAGGGAAAGCTGTTTTCTTTTTGCCTTATATCCTTTATACTATTTGCATTATTTCTATGACCATGTTATCATGTTGTAAATTTTTTTAAGTTCTTTATATTGGTGTTTTAAAATGCATGCAATCAATGAATAATCCTCACTGAAAATATTTCTAGAAGGAAAGCAACAAAATAATATCCTATCATATGGTATTCAAAAATATCTACTAGATACTAAAGCATATTGTAACTGTGCAGTTATAAATACCTTTTATACCTTTTGGTGCAACAAAGCCCTGAAATAAACTTGAATATAATATGAATCCAACGTACATAAAATATATTTAGTCAATGGAAAAGGACAGAGTTATTCAATAAATTATGTTGGAGAAATTGTTTAGCAATTAGGGGGAAAAATCCTGTAGATTCTCACTTCACAACTAGCATCAAAATAAATTCCAGATGGTTTGAGTTAAATATCTAGAAACAAATCAAAACATAGGAAAAATAAAAGTTAATATTTATCAAGTTTTTAGGAGACAGCCAAAAAGTAATGAAAAAAATAAATATTTAACTGTGTGAATATGTAAAACTTCTATTTATCCCCTTCCAAAAAAAAAAAACCACAGTTAAAATTAAGGGACAAACATAAACCTGGAAGAAAAAAAATCACAATTAATTTGGTAACACTGATATAAATTTGCTAAAACACTAAGACTTAAATTGATATACAAAGGGATGAATTCACAGAAAAGAAAATATGTCTGCAGCAAATATGGAAAATATCTAACCTCACAGTAATCAGAAAACTGCAAATTAAGGCAACTTTCTATTTTTCACCTATGAATTACACAGATTTTTAACAATCAATAATGCAATTTCTAATATTATTAACGAGACTTCATTCATTGCTGGTGGAAATGTAAATCAATACAAATCTTTTAGAAGACATTTTGGCAATGTGTCAAGTGCCCTAAAAATGTTTATGTCTTTTGATGTAGTAATTACACTTCTTCTGTTTTTTTTTTTGTTTTTCTAAAGAGGGTCAGGATCTTGCTATGTGGCCCTGGCTGGCATTTGAACTACTGACCTCAAGTGATCCTCCTACCTCAGCCTTCCACAGTGCTAGGATTACAGGCATGAGCCACAATGCCCAGCTTAATTTCCTTAACTCTATCCTAAAGGAGTAATCCTAAATATTTTATTAAAACTTTGTGCATAAAAACTTAATCAAAATATCCTTTCAAAGGATGTCCAGCAATAAGATACTGGCTAAGTAAACTATGATATTATCTGGAAAGAATATTATGTTACCATTTTATCAAGTGTATGTGATAGCATGTAAAAATGCCTGTGTAATATAATATTAAGTAAAAATAAGGAATATAAATTATATTAAATAATATAATAATTATTATTATTATGTTAAAGAAGGAAATATATAGGAATAAGACTGGAAGGAAACATAATTGTTGACTAGTCTTGTAGACAAATCAAACTCATTTCTCTCTGCAAACGTGCCTCTTTACCAGTATTTCCAGTCCACCTTGATGGCCCTACTATCCACTATGCATCCTAAATTGCTGTAGCTATTTCACTTTCTAAATATATCTTTATTTTTTTCCCCCTCTATCCTCACTGCCACTGGCTTTACCTTTTTTCCCAAGTTCTGATCTTCTCCAACAGGACTTAAGTAGTGCCCCCATTTGGTCTGTCTGTTTTAACCATTTATTTGTTATTGATTTCTAGCTTAATTTTACTGTGGCAAGAGAGTATTCGCTATATGATTTTAATCATGTTAGATTTGTTGAGACTTGCTTTATAGTTCAATTTTGTATAATGTTCTGTCTTCACTTATATGTTATTGAATATTTTAATTCTATATTATAACTTTATCTCATAAGATGTTATTATATCTCTTTTAAATCATCATTCATTTAAATTCAACCATATTCACTTTTTTTGCTCTTTATGCCTTTCGTATCTTACATCTTCTATGAGATTACTTTCCTTTGCCTGCAGTACATCCTCTAGAATTTTCGTTAGTGTGGGAGTGCTAGTTGCACTCTCTCGATTTTCATGTCTCTCAACATTTTTACTTTACCTTCACTCTCAAAAATATTTTCTCATGGTACATAGAATTCCAGGTTGGCAATTATTGCCTTTAAGAACAGTCAAAGATGTCTCCTGGTGTTGCGGGAAACAGAGGAAGAAGATAATTTGAGATAATCTCTACATCTCAAGATCCTTAACTTAATCACATCTGGGTACACATCTTATACCCTAAGGGTATAGCTTTTTGCACCACAATTTAATTTGGGAAAATCTTCTACTAAACTCTCTCCTCCCGTTTGGGATTTGACTTCTATCTCCACCACCCTGCAAGTTTGCCAAAACCAAATTCAAGTTTTACAGGAATGACGGAGCCTTCAGGCCAAAAGTGGCTTAGATGTTGTAGCTTTTTTCTTTGGATTTCAGCCTTCCCTTGGATTTTGGCCTGCTAGTTCCTTAAAATCTTTTCAGTTCTCCAGTACTCTTAAGGAAATTAAAACATATTTTATTCAGTATTTTTTGATGTTTTCGGTGTGAGCATTAGTTTAAATAAGTTGCCTGCCATGGCACAAAGTTAAATCCCCAAATTCTTTGTAATGACTACATTTTTATGTTTGGCAACATAAAAAATTATATGTGAAACCTCAGTATACTTGGAGAACAAATTAAATGACAAGGTAGTACATGATTATTACTACAAAATGAAAATAGTGGCAATTAGTTCCTGTGAGTTTAGAAGTAAATTAAATCACCATGGGTTGAAATAATTTGAAAAGTTTTGTGGCAGGAGTACAGTTTAAAGTGCAAGATAGGCCACTGGATTTTTATGAAATAGATTTTAAAATATTTGATTAATTTTTATGACTTCACCTTTATTCAGCTTCTGATAAAGTCTTTGTGTCTGGAAACTATTTTGAGATATGAATCTATGGTGTTTTCATCTCTGTATATCCCCTCTCCTGTGATCATTACCTTAGAGGAGGTATGCAGATGAACAAAAAGCAGAAATAGTACACAATTCTTGGTTGTTGCATTCCAAAAGTGTAAGCCCTCAGGAAAACTTACATGGAAAGTTAAAAAAAAGGGAGATGTTTCCTAGGCATAAATGGTATGTTTCAAAAGAGACATGAAAGTACAAAGATCTACCTCAGACTAAAATAACAGCTTTTTAGACTGGGGATAGGGGATGAAAATGAGATCTGTGGCGTCCAGAGATGAGGCATTGACGTATCATCTGGTGCCACTAGGGCAGCAGCAGAGAGAAAGAGAGCAGCCAGAAAAAAATGACTCTTGGAACATCTAGGCAGACAAGACATAGGCAGTCTAAAAAAGATCCCCAGGTACTAAACTGGCATAAAAGCAGCAGAGCACATCTAGAATTGTAGAGACCATTAGATATAGGACAATAGACTTCAGTGAGAACTGTTTAAGTTCCCTTTCTTACCCTGGCACTGTGTAAGACACTGAAATTATAGTACAACCCAGGAAGAAGAATATCCCCAAGAATGGCAGAGATCACTTTTCCTGTCAGCCCAGTGCAATGGGAGCTCAGGATAAGAAAGTTGAAATGTGGAAAAATAAAGTGATATGTCTTAGCCAATCTTGTGACTGATGTTCAAATTACTGCATCTTTAGTTCTCACATTTTCCCCAAGTGCTTACTAAAAATTTCTAGTTGGGTTTTGCATGTAGTTTGGCATATTTATAACTATTTCACTAATATTTCTACTGAGGCAGAGGCAGATGAGACAATTATTTATATAATCCCCTTCCTATAGTCCGGGGAGAAACTCAGGGATAGGGGAAATCCAATTTGAACAGAGTGGTTTTTACTGTTACTTAATGTCAGAATGCTTTGTAATGTAGCATAGGAGGATGCTCTATATTTGACACAATGGCCCAAGTTTTCAATCAATGAAATCAAAGTTATGTCAGTAGGAGAAATATGAATTTTTTATAGAAAGATTATGTTAAAGAAAATTAAATTTCAAGGTGGATGGATGCTATATAATAATTACTTAAATACTAGCCACAACTAGAGTAGAAACTTCCTACCATCATTCTTTCTCCCACTTTTTATGGGATCTGATATTTAACCCTACTTGCATGCTAACATCTTAGCCTGACATAGTTTCAGGGATGCTGGCAGAAGACACAAGACTCCTGGGTGAAAAGCAAAGAACTTAACTTTTTAAAAAAATTTATTTATTTTAATAGACAAGTGAAAAAAATATGTATATATACTTGTGGCATATAACATGATGTTTTAATATATGTATACATCATACAATGGCCAAACAAAGCTATTTAATATCATAGTACCTCATATACTTAATTTTTGTGGTGAGCACACTTCAAATATACTTAGCAATTTTCAAATATACAATATGTTGTTATTTGTAGATCTCTTAAACTTATTCTTCCTAACTGAAATTTTTTATCTTTTGACCAATATCTCCTCAATCTGTATAACCCCATCAGCCTCATGTAGTGACCATTTTCTCTCTGTTTCTATAAGTTCAACTTCTAAAAGTTCTACATATAAATGAGATCATATAGTGTTTGTTCTTCTGTGCTTGGCTTATTTCACTTAACTTAATGTCCTCCGGGGGCATCCATGTTGTCACAAATGACAGGGTTTCCTTCCTTTTTAAGATTAAATAGTATTCCATTGTGTGTATATATATATATTTTCTTTATCCATTCATTCATTGATAAACACTTAGGTAGATTCAATATCGTGGCAATTGTGAATAATGTTGCAACATGAACATGAGAGTACAGATATCTCTTTGACATATTGATTTCATATCCTTTGGATACACGGTAGTAAGATTGCTAGATCATATGATAGTTGTATTTTTAATTTTTAAAGCAATCTCCATACTATTTTCCATAATGGTTGCACTAATTCATAGTCTCACCAACAGTGACAGTGTACAAGGGTTCCCTTTCCTCCATATTCTTGCCCACACTTATCTTTTGTCTTTTTGATAATAACCATTCTAAGAGGTGTGAGGTGATATCTCATAGTGCTTTTAATTTGCATTTCTTTGATGATTTTTTTACTGGCTTTCTTTTTACTAGCTTTTACTAGAATTTTTTTTTACTAATTAGTTTTCTACTTTCACATGTTTTTTGGGTTACTAATAAGCATCTTTTTCTTTCAGCTTGAAGGACTCCTTTTAGCATTTCTTAGAAGGCAGGTCTGGGGGTGATGAACTCCCTCAGGTTTTGTTTCTCTGGGGAAGTCTTTATCTCTGCTTTATTACTGAAAGATACATCTACCAGATACAGGATTTTTGGGAGTTTTTTCCCTTCAGCACTTTGAATATATTTTCTCACTCTCTCTTGGCCTGTAAGGTTTCTGCTGAGGAACCCATTGCTAGTCTTTTCAGAAATCCCTTGTATATAATTTGCTTCTTTTCTCTTGCTGCTTTCAGGATCCTTTCTTTGTCTTTGATTTTTGGCAGTTTGATTATAATGTCTTGGCGTAGTCTTGTTTGTATGAAATCTGACTGGAGACTTTTAACTTTCTGTACCTGCGTATGTATATATTTCCCCAGATTTGGAAAGCTTTCTGTTATTTCTTTAAATAAGCTCTCTACACTTTTGTCTCTCTCTTCTTCTTAACTCCTATAACTCTAATGTTTGCTTTTTTGATGCTATCCCATAAATCCTATAAGCTTTCTTCATTCCTTTTTATTCATTTCCCGCCTTACTGCATATTTTCAAATAACCTTTATTTCAGTTCACCGATTCTTTCTTTTGCTTAATTCTGCTGTTGATGTTCTCTATTGCTTTTGTCATTTCATTCATTGTATTTTCAACTCCAGAATTCTCCTCTGATTTTTAAAATATAATTTCAATCTCATTGTTTAATTTCTCATTTTGGTCATTTATTGTTTCTCTGATTCTATTGAATTATTTCTCTGTATTTTCTCAAGGTTTTCTGATCTTCCTTTAAACAATTATTTTGAATTCTTTGTTAGACAGCTTGCATATCTCCATTTCTTTGGAGTCAGCTACTGGGAGATTGTTGTGTGCTTTTGGTGTTAGGTCTTGTTTTTTCATGTTTCTTATTGTTTTATGTTGATGTCTGTTCACTTGGTGGAGTAGTCACCTCTTTCAGACTCTATAAGTTAGTTTTGCTGTGGAAAGATCTTCCCCTACAAGAAGGGGGAATATAAAGGCACTTGCTGGGTAGGGTGTGGCAGTTCTGGCACCACTGAGGGTTCCAAATGTGTAGTGTCTGTGTAGCTCTGTCAGCTGAGGGTTGTGTTGATGAAGATTGCAGGACTCCTTAGCAGCTAACACTGTGGCTATTCACAGTGGCAGTGAGGGTTGCTCAGTTCTTAAGTAGTAATTAATGGCTGCTAAGGTTCTTCTGGTTTCTTTTTCTCTCACAGGGGAAGTTGTGGCTGAGGAGGTTTCTCTTGGCACTGGGTCTCGTGTGTGGGCTCACTTGCAGTGGCAGTGGCACTGGTGTCTGATGAGTGACCCCTATAGAGTAGTCATGGAGCTGAGACCTGAAGCACAGACATGCATGGACTGCAGCTCTGGGATCTAGGGTGGTAATGGCATTGGTGCCCAGGGAGCAGGCACCCCTGCCACCTCACTGGTAACAGAATGTGAGGCACAGATGGTTGTAAAGCAGCTGAGGAGCCAAGAATGGGAGCACAGCCATGCTCAGAGTTACAGAGGCTTTGGCCTCAGGCTGATGTCTAGCTCTCTATGGTAGCTGAGCCAGTTCTGGAGTGTGGCCATGGGAAGCAAGGGCTTGGCTCTGGAGTGTGAATTAGCTAACTATTGCAGTGTCTCTGGTGTCTGAGATGTGGGCAGACTTGATACAGCCACAGTGCCTGGCTCTGGAGAGTGGGTGCACATGGAGCTGCCATGCCTCTAGGATCAGAGCACACCTGGGTTCAGGAAAGGTATCAACTTTTATCCCAATGCAGTTCAAAAACAGTTGCTTCTTGTGTGTCTGTTGGGGGGTGGAGGGGGTGCAGGGAGGGTCATGTACTCACATCTCCCTCTCTCAGGTTCCTCTGTGGAATGGCTGTTGATTACCTCAGTGGCAAGAGATGCTGGTGTCCTCTGTAGAACAGACTGCTAGGGATTATGGTGATTGTTGCCGCATGGCTGATACCAATAGCCTCTACCTTTCTTTTTTGCTCCTAGCCATTTCTTGGTGTCTCAGGTATGTTGATTTCATCAGCAAGCCCTGCCCCGCAATTTTTTTGAATACAGGTCTTGCTCTGTCACCCAGGCTGAAGTATAGTGGTGCAATCATGGCTCATTGCAACCTTGACCTGTTAGGCTCAAACAGCCCTCCCACCTCAGCCTCCCAAGTTGCTGGGACTATAGGCATACACCACAATCAATACCAGCTAATTTTTTAAATGTTTTATAGAGATGGGTTCTTACTATGTTGCCCAGGGTGGTCTTAAACTCCTGGGCTCAGGTGATACCCCCACCTCAGCCTCCCAAAGTGCTGGAATTACAGACATGAGCCACTACACCTGGCAACCATCAATCATTTCTATGTGGTTATTCTCCATTATTTTTCTTTTTCTTGCTGCAGATTCTTTAATAGGCTCTTGAGCCCTCTCTGGGCTATTTTGGTTTGTGACTAGCTGTCATTGTTTTTTTGTGGGAGAATGAAGGCCTGTATCTTCTACTCTGCCGTCTTGGTTGACAGAGGACATTTTGGTCATGGCAGAGCAGACAGCATAAGCTTTTATGTTTCCCTTTATCACCCAGTTTCCATGGGGGATGATATGAAGGTGAGATCAGGTAGATTTTGCACATGTGGTGAATGTAAACCAAGTCTCAGTTGAAATATAAAGAGAAGTAAAGCTTCTGATAAGTAAGGAAATGATCCTGATGCACCTAGATGTTTTAGATTAATTTAGTTATTCATTGATACAGATTGTAATGTAGATTGAGACCCTTTTCTAAATACATATGTGAAAGATCTAGATCAGAGATGTTGCAAGTCGGAGTAGGAGAAAAAGGGATGCTATTAACCTACATTATGACCATAGAATGTGATTTGAAACTGAAGGACCAACGATGCTTGTTTTCACTTTGGATGGTTGAGAGGATCATTTACACTACTTTGGGAAGACCTATTACTTGGTGGCAAGTTGGTAACATAAGACAACTTTCTCCCCCCTATTTATTATATTTGTTTATATTTTTAATTGACAAAAATTGTATATATTTATAGTATACAGCATGATGTTTTCATATATGTATACATTATGGAATGGTTAAATCAACCTAATTAACACATGGATTACCTCACATACTTAGCATTTCTTTGTGGTGAGAACACTTAAAGCCTACTCTCTTAGCAATATTGTTATTAACTCTAGTCACCAAGATGTCCAATAGATCTCTCTTGAACTTATATCTCTTGTCTAACTGAAATTTTGTATCCTTTAACCAACATCTCCCCAATTTCCCCACTCCCCCCAACTTCTACCTTTGAAAGAGCAAAGATTCTTTCTGACTGTGATTTTCTTGGGTATGGGTATGTCTTTTTCACGGTGCTTCAGCCAGTTCTACTCTCGGAGGGCTCATGGAGCATTTAATTTACCGATATGAGATCCCCCATAACGTGTCCTATAACAAAGGACCCACTTCATAGCAAAGGAGATGAAGCAATTGGCACATGACTGTAGTATCCTTTAGTCCTATCACATAACAGCACAACCCAGAGCTGTTAGCTTGCTAATGTGGTGCCATGGCTTCAAGATGCTTCAGCTGAGGTGCTAGCATGGAAATGACTTCCATCTGAGAAAGGAACACTATTCTTCATAATGCTGTATACATGTCAAAGTGATGATTATTATATGGTGCTATGTTCCCCATGGGTTCAGGAATGAAGGGGCAGAAATAGTATCCTCACGCAGCATCATGTTCTTAGAGATTTAGGATCTGTGGGTCTACAGGTCTGTATTTCCAGAGGTAGCGTCCTCTTACCAAGGAACATAGAGTACCTATAAACTTAAAGCTATAGCTGCTTCCTGGTTACTTTGGGCTTCTTGTTCCTCTGTGGCAGCTGGAAGGCAGAGAGAGTAATGAACACACTGGCAGAGAGCATCATGAAGAGGAAGGACTATTGATATATATAGGGGAAGGAAGAAATGGTTTTGGTGTTCAGGTGATCCACTAGGGCATCTCTTAGTGTTTCTATGCCTGATTTTAACAGTATACAGGCAAAAATAGCAACTACAGCCTGGGAAGGGCCTTAGACCTTTTGGCAATGAGGGTCTGAGCTACTCTACCAGGGAAAACCTAGGCCACTGGAAATGTTTGTCAATGGGGAGGGGAATCTAGAATGAGTGGTGGAAGAAGGAGATGTCCCTATCTCTGAGCTGCTGCCAATGTGGCTGATATTAGCTCACAGCCATACCCAACTCTGGAAAAATGCTTTGGGCCACTAGGAGCTGCCTGACCTAGAAATGCCTGAGAAGTAATCCACCATTCCTGACATACATGCAGTGGTGGCCGATACCCAATAGCTGACTGATGTGGTACTAAGCCCCTTGCCTCAAGGTGGGTCAATTTTGAGGTGTAGTCATGCCAAGATCTTCCTGTAGGATCAGGCTGTGGCTACATCTCAACTTTTCAAACTCATTTTTGTGCTTAGTTTCTTTCCCTGTGCTATCCTGCTTCCCTTATATCCTGTTAGCTTTCTTCTGAGAATACCCTTCAGTAAGTCATTTGCACAAGAATCCTGTCTCAAGTTCTACTTCTAAGCGATCATGACAAAGACATTTCCTTCTTGGCCAGGTGCAGTGGCTCACTCCTGTGACCCCAGCAATTTGGGAGGCCAAGGCAGGAGGATCACTTGAGCCCAGGAGTTTGAGGCCAGTGTGGCCAAGATAGTGAGACCTTGTCTCTACAATATGAAAACAAAAAATGAGCAGGGCATAGTGGCACATTCCTGTAGTCTCAGGTACTCAGGAGGTTGAGGAGGGAGGACCCCTTGAACCAAGAGTTTGCAGCCACAGTAAGCCATGATTGTGCCACTGCACTCCAGCATGGGCGACAGAGTGAGACCCCATCAGACGCACAAAAAAGACAGTCCCTTCTTTGCCATCTCGAAAATAAAAAAATAACAAGAAGGAAAAAAGAAAAAGAAAAATCCTGGGGAAGAATGCTGACAGACTTGGTATGTAGTAAAGAATTTCCCAGAGAGGTCTGGCCTTTGCCCAACTACCAGGAGGTGATGTTTAGAACATGAATCTTTAGAACATGAATGTTCTGCCTAACAGAAATTCTATTCTAGAATGTTTTGGGATGGGGGGTGTAGTTTGGCCACCACATGGCCTACAAATATAATTTATGATGGGACTTTGGGCCACACGGTATCAGTTTTGCCTCCAGAAGGGACTGGAGATTACAGGTATCAGCCTGATCTCAAAAGGTCAGCCATGCAGGCAGTATGTGATCAAGCCCTAGTAAAAACTCTGGTTACCAAAGGTTTGTGTGAGCTTCCCTGGCCAGGCATGTGTGTGGCTGGAAGGAGTTAACACCATCCATGACTTCATGCAGGGAGAATGACCAGAAGCTCCAAATTTGGATCCCTCCTGGACTCTACATGTCTCTTCCCTTGGATTTATTAATCCCTTTATTAAACCATAGCTGTGAATATAGTAACTTTCTATGAGTTCCATGAATCCTTCTAGTGAATTATCAAGCATGAGGGTGTTTGGGGGAACCCCCAAATTTGCAATTGGTGTCATAAGTGAGGGCAGTCTTGTGTAGACACTGCTCCTTATAATTGTATAGTTGGATAAACTCTCACACCTTGCTTGGGTCTTATCTCTACTACCCCTGGTGCCATGACTAGGACCATCTGGGTAAAGTGCAGTCCACTAGTACATATGATTAGAGCTGGGAGGGAGGGGAGCTGGAGGGATGGACTGTCAAAAAGATGTTTCACTTTCACTAGCATTTTCTAAGACCTGTTATTTGCCCTGCCCTGACAAAAAAAGTCTGCTTGTCCATTCAGATTGTAGCTGATCCTGCTGCTTTTCTTTTCCTTCCTTTTCTTTCCAGCATCAGGGAGAAACACTTTTCTCTCATTCCTAACCTTGACTCTTCTTCCTTCAGATGCCCAATGTATGTTTTTTGTTTGTTGGCACATCTGACATTATTTTACTTGGAAATCAGTTATATATTAGCCTTGTAGCCTTCTCATCTAATGCACATATTTACATCTCCTGTACTATTTTTATCTCTGGCCAATGATTTTCTAATGTTAAAATATTCCTTTACAAAGAAGCTTCTTTGTTAACAGAAATAGTATGGCATCCATATCAACTTCTTTACTATCTCAAGGAAACTTTGATACTTTTCATTTAATTTTTATTATCCTAGCTAATAATATTACCTCATTCCTTGGCTCTTCCTGTGTTAGTTGATGTGAGGGGTTTGAGAGTAGCTGGGAGGAAATACCATGGTAATGCTTGGGTATAACCCAAACAAAGGAAATATAAATTGGAATTTGAATATCAGCAGATTTCAAACACAAATTCTGTTTCACTTAGGGTTAGCTTAGGAACTGGGGTAATGTATCTATACACCAATTAGGGAGGTAAAAAGGCAGACACTAAGAGACCAAGGCAGAGATGGACAAGGGTAGACATTATCTAAAGCTTTCACTAATACCTAAACTTAAAAGGACCAGTTAACATGAGAACATCACAGTTGTGAAGCCTGTATGTTTTTTTCATTTATATATATATATATATATGTTAAAGTAAGCCTAAATATATATGTAAATATACTTTTTTCCTTAACTAGTAATAAACTATGTATTTTAAATTCTATAATATAAGCATATTTCTTCTCAATTGCTTTATGGAACAAGTACAGAATCCAGAAACAGACACAGTTCTGACCTTATTAACTGAGTGACTGGGACCATTTATTGTACCTTTCTGAGTCTTAGTTTCCTTATCTGTAAAAATAGCTATAAATATAATCACCTTGTAGGATTGTTGAGAGCATTATAGATAATTTACAAAAAGTGCTTGGCCCACAGAGCTGCTTTGTGAATGTGGCTATTACTAATAGCTATTATAACATTCTGGGTTTTAAAAACAATAACTCACCAAGTATCACTCTGATGTTCTAACTGGATATACCAGCTAAACTGGTGTCCAAGTAGAAACCATTCAATTTTGGGTGTTCCATCCTTTCTATATCTTGAATAACTTCTTGAGGACTAGGCTGCTTACTAATTTCTGCCTTCACTGGCTCTGCTCCTTTAAAGGCATGTTCACCTCCACCTGATATTTAGTCTTACCAGGTTCCTGACATCTCATAGCTATTGCTTTTGCCTTTGTACCTACAGGAGGCAATATTTTACCAGATTCAAACCAGAGCCATTGGAGTATGGGATTAATTTTACTACTTTGTATGCTTAGGGAGAGTCCTGGCTTCTCATATGTCTCATAAAGCCATAGTCTTCTGCTCATTCCTCTGTGTTATCCCAGGCCATTTGACTTGATTTTTCCCTTAGTTAACTGTTCAGAATTCAGGCTCCCCAGTGGAACAGGAGCACTGAACCAAATCCATGTGAATGAGATCCTAACAGCCTGCTCTTGAGGGGCTGAATCTTTTTCCCATAAACCAAAGGCTTTGTTATGCTTCTACTCCTAAAATCCCAAACTGCTGCCTCTCCTGGCTTCATATTTTCTACTGTATACCTCTGCCCACTGGAATGAGCCAAATTTCAATGCGGTCTGAACTGGTGGTGAATTTGCCATTTGAATACTAGCTTGCTACCCTGTAACCCAGTCCTATAACTGGATCAGTTCCTCCTTCTGTTCCATCTTAAATTCAACTCTCAGTATACCCCATGGCCCAGCTTATACAAGCATCAGCTGCTAAATGCACCCCAGTATTGTATCTTTTTAAAAATTCACATAAATTACATTCCATATAATACCTTGTAAAACTACCTGTATTACATGTATGCTTCTTTTAAAATCTAATTATCTAATTCTGTGACATTCATTCTAGTTTGTTACTGAATTTCAGATTCCATTTTGTTTTAGAGCCCTAGGAAAATTGCTCAAGTTTCTTTAATTAGTATCATTTTGGTTGTCAAATTTTCAAGATGAAGACATTGTGTTTCAGCATTATTTAAAGCTAGGGCATTAAAATTAGCTGGGGATTTTTCAAGAATTACTCATTATGACCCAATTTTAAAGGTATTTTAAATGTAACATTTAAAAAGAATTATTAATGTCTGTACTCTATCTCTTTCGGCTACAATATCTCAAAGTTATATAAAAAGTTAATTGCTAGCCGAAGGTTTCACTTTTCACTGTGTAAAATATAATGTCAACTCAATTGTCTATATTGGGAAAAGCAGAGGTTGAGTAATTCAAAAGTAATTTATATTTGTCTTTGGGATGCTTTTGCCCTTAAATTTGAATATCAGTAAGTCTAACATCTAGGGAATTCTTGTCAAAATAAGGAAGCTATATTATGAAGATTTCAAATCAAGAAGCTGGTGAGTTCAATTATTCTACTTTTTTTTCTTTTTCTCTTTTGTTTTTTTTTGTTTTGAGTTGCTCTTCTAGGTTGAAAGAAGCAAGTTAAGCTCAGTGTAATTCCTCTTTGGTAGATTAGAATATTGAACGTAGATGTTAATCCATAGGTCTAGGAAGAATTCCATAGAAGATTAGAAGCTGTTGAAATAAGAATTTTTTGATCCCTGTTGGGTTATGTGATTAAGCTAAAACAACAACAACAAAAGAAATACAACAAACAAAAGAGGAAGATAGATTATATCATAGAAAAAATGTTTAGAAAAAATACTGTAGAAATTCTATAAAGAGAACAGGAAATGGCAACTGGCCAAGCATTATGCTGACTTGGAATGTACCTACCAAGTGCTGCATATTGCATGTCATGGGGTAGAGGCAAAATTGAGAAGGAAATGAAATAATAAGCTAATGAAGTAAAAACTAATATCTTAAAAAATAGGGCATCTCTTATGTCCTGGTAAGATATACAAATATATGATATATAAAAACAAATGCTTTTTTGTGTCATTTTGAATAAATTTTTACCATAAGCATCTTTTATCTATTACCCAACAACAAACTTGAAAATATATGCCTTGAAATTGAAAATCTATAGAATTTGACAATAACAGCAAATATTCTTCTAACAATAAGTACCTCACACTCTACCCAGGTGGCTTAGTTTTCTACAAAATTTCTTTTGGTTTTTTCTCCACTCTGTTGCCCAGGCTAGAGTGCAGTGGCGCGATCTCAGCTCACTGCAACCTCTGCCTCCCTGGTTCAAGCAATTCTCCTGCCTCAGCCTCCTGAATAGCTGGGATTACACATGTGAGCCACCACGCCCGGCTAAGTTTTGTAGTTTTAGTAGAGACAGAGTTTTACCATGTTGGCCAGAATGGTCTCAAACGCCTGACATCAGGCAATCCACCCGCCTTGGCCTCCCGCAGTGCTGGGATACAAGGCGTGAGCCACCGTGCCTGGCCACTACAAAATTTCTAAATTAAAAGACAGCATTTGGTAATGTCTTACCTTCTCCAACTAGACTGTACCTGTCCTGAGGCCAACTACTGTGCCGTAGTTCTTTATGTCTATCACAGACTCTAGGGAAACATTTTGCACATAGTAGGCATTTTTAAAAAAATGAATGAAAGCACGAATACTGAATGTATGCTTATCGCCGGTTAGGTCTGGATGTTCCAAATAACAAGAACATGCAATCTGATTGGCTCAGCTATTTTAATACCCCACCAAGTTGCTTCTGCCTTATTGATTATGTGATCTGCATGGAACGATTATGGCTATTGTAATTTATTTTATTTATACTACATCTCCTTTACAAAAAAGTATTTGAGACGGTACCACCCTGTTTTCATTCTGAATCTCTAGACCACTTCTATCAACAAAAGTTTCTTGATATTAACAAGGAAAATAATATTTGAGCAGTATCAGGTACCTTTAGCCACTTCTACAATTTTTCTTCAAATAAATCTCTCCCTTTAAAAAGTCTCTTTTTGACCTCTCCTTTTTTTATTCTTAATAGAAATATACTTTGATTAGTTAGAAATCTAAATTGTATACTAGCTTTTAAATAGCTTAGTATTCAGGTTTCTTTGATATGAACTTATGTAGGAAGTATAGACTCATAGTTTGTTTATTTTTATTTAAAGCTCATAAACCATTTTATTTTTTCTTTATAATTCTCTGTTCTTCCAAAGTAACTACACTGGGCCCATATTATATAATAGAAAAATAAGTTACTATAATTTTTTTACCCTGCCGTTTCCTCAAGCTGCCTCATCTGTCCATCCCTTTATTGCTGAACTTGAAGAAGGAGCCCATACACATTACTTTCACTTTTTCAATGTTCACTCATTCTTTAATCCTACCAACTCTGGTTTACCTCTCTAATGAAACTGCTTTTCAAAGGCCACTGTTGTCCAATCATAAGATTAGGCTCTCTCTTAGGCTTTATCTTTCTCAATCTTGTTTGAAAAAGTACTTAACACAGTGTCCAATAAACAATCAATTATTAATATATTTTAGTTCTGTTCCTACAAGAATTGCTTACCGTTGTTGATTACATCATTACATTTTTTATCTGAATAAATTATTGCATCACAATTAAAAGTTAAGTAGGAAGATGACCAAATAGAATGTTCCAGCAATTGTTCCTCCCAAACCCCCTCAAGGAATGCCATATTGAGCAACTATCCATCCAAAAAACACCTTCATAAGAGCCAAAAATCGGGTGAGTGATCATAGTACCTAGTTTTAATTTTTTTCTTTTCTTTTTTTTTTTTGAGATGGAGTCTCGCTCTGTCGCCCAGGCTGGAGTGCAGTGGCGCCATCTCGGCTCACTGCAAGCTCCGCCTCCCGGGTTCACGCCATTCTCCTGCCTCAGCCTCCCGAGTAGCTGGGACTACAGGCGCCCGCCACCGCGCCCGGCTAGTTTTTTTGTTTTTTTTTTTTTTTAGTAGAGACGGGGTTTCACCGTGTTAGCCAGGATGGTCTCGATCTCCTGACCTCGTGATCCACCTGTCTCGGCCTCCCAAAGTGCTGGGATTACAGGCTTGAGCCACCGCGCCCGGCCCCTACTTTTAATATTGTATCAACGAAAGAAGTACTGAAGAGAGAAGGAAAGAGAGTCTGTAACTGCTGACACCACTCCTCCACCATGCCCCAGCAGTAGCAATGGCCCTGTGCCACAGAAATAGAATTTGTGCGCTTGCAGAATGGAGAACACAGTGATTGTAGAACTTTGCATTGGAACTCAGTACTGCCCTGTCGCAGAAGAAGCAACACAGTGCAGAATGTAGCCAGTGGTCAGAACCTGAGTTCTGGCTAGCTCTCCTACCATTGGCGAAAACACTCAGGGTCCCTAAATAACCACGAAAAGCAGTCTAGGCCACAAGGACTGGAATTCCTGGTCAAATCCTGGTGCTGTTCTAGGCTCAGAGCCAGTGGACTTGGGGTACACATGACCTAGCAAGATACCAGCTGGGGTGGCCAAGGGAGTGCTTGTGTCACCTCTCCTCTAAACCCAGGTAGCTCAACTCGAAGCTCCAGGAGATACCCCTTACTTCCATTTGAGGAGAAGAGAGAGAAGAGTAAAGAGGACTTTGTCTTACCACTTGGATACCAGTTAAACCACAGTACAATGGGGTACTGGGCAGTGTCATGAGGCCCCCATTCCAGGCCCTTACTCCAAAATGACATTTCTAGACACACCCTGAGCCAGAAGAGAACCTGCTGCCTTGAAGGAAAGGACGCAGTTCTGGCAGGATTAATCACCTGTTGACTAAAGAGACCCTGGGCCCTGAATAATCAGTGGTAGCCAGGCATACTCACCAGGAGCCTTGAGTGAGACACAGTATCATGTTGGCTTTCAGTGGCCATGAGGAGAGACTCTGCTTTTGGAAAGGAGAGAAAAGAGTAAAGGAGACTTTGTCTTTCAGCTTAAATATTGACTTGGCGACAAGGAGGTACAGCACCAAGGGGGTTCCTGGGGTCCCTAGTTCCAGTCCTTCACTCCTGGATGGCATTTTTTGACCCACCCTGGACCAGAAGGGAGCCTACTTCCCTGAAGGTAGAGATCTAGGACTGGCAGCATTCACCACAAGTTGAAGAGCCCTTGGGCCTTGATCATTGGCAGTAGCCAGGCAGTACTTACTATGGGCCCTGGGGTGATGATGGCCATGAGGAGAGACTCCTTCTACTTGAGGGAAGGAAAGGAAAGAGTGAGAAGGACATTGTTTTGTGGCTTGGGTGCCAGTTCAGACACACCAAATAGGTTCATAAGGATAATGAACCTACAATGGAATACCAAATAGGTTCATAAGGTTCATGACTCCAGGCCCTGGCTCCTATATGACATTTCTGGACCCACCCTGGGCTCACGTGGAGCTTGTTGCCCTGAAGTTGCCATGCATGACTGGATTTGCCTTCTAGACAGAAGCCTGGCTGGATTTGTCATTTGCTGATTGTAGAGCCCTTAGACCTCGAGGGAACATAAACAGAAGCCAGGCAGTGGTTGCTGTGGGCTCTGTGTGAGACCCAGTTTTGTGCTGGCTTTGGGTCTCACCCAGCAGAGTCCCAGGGGTGGCCACAGGGGTGCTTGTGTCATCCCTCCTCCAGCTCCAAGCAGCTCAGCATAGAGAGAGAGAGAGAGAGAGAGAGAGAGAAAGGGGGAGAGAGAGAGAGAGAGAGAGAGAGACTTCATTTGTTTGGGGAAAAGTAAAGCAAAAGTCTCTACCTGGCCCTAGTGAAGCTATAGCTGCAGCGACCAAATACTTAGATCACAAAACTCAATTCCCTTTGAATACTTGGAAAGTTTTCCTAAGAAGAACAGGTACAAACAAGCCTAGGCTGTGAAGACTACAGCAAATAACTCTTCAGTGCCCAGACACTGAAGAATATCCACAAGCATCAAGACCATTCAGGAAAATGTGACCTTACCAAATGAATTAAATAAAGCACCTGGTTGACAAATCACACACAGAGTGAAAAGAATATGTGACCTTACAGACAGAGAATTCAAAATAGCTTTTTTGAGAAAGCTCAGTGAAATTTAAGATAACACAGAGAAGGAATTCAGAATTCCATCAGGTTAATTTAATGAAGAGATTTAATAATGAAAAAGAAGCAGAAATTCTAGAGCTGAAAAATGCAATGGGTATATTAAAGAAAGTGTTAGTCTCTCCACAGCAGAATTGGAGAAGCAGAAGAATTAGTGAGCTTGAAGACAGGCTAGAAGACAAAAGAAAAATGAATGAAGCATGCCTACAAGATCTAGAAAATAGGCTCGAAAGGGCAAATATAAGAGCTATTGCCCTTGAAGAATAACAGAAAAATTTCCAGACTCAGAGAAAGATATCAATATTCAAGTATAAGAAGGTTATACAATATTAAGCAGATGTAACCCAAAGAAGACTACCAAAAGGCGTTTAATAATCAAACTCCCAATGGTCAAGGATAAAGAAAGGATGCTAAAAGCAGCAAGAGAAAAAAATAACGTAAAAAAGAGCTTCAATACATCTGGCAGCAGACTTCTCATTCTAAACCTTATAGACCAGGAGAGAGTGGAATGACATTAAAGTGCTGAAGGAAAAAAAAATTTAAAAAACAACTTTTACCCTAGAATACTATATCCAGTAAAAGTATCCTTCAAACATTAAGGAGAAATAAAGACTTTCCTAGACAAAAACTGAGGAACTTCATCAACACCAGACTTGTCCTACAAGAAATGCTAAAGGAAGTTCTTCAATCTGAAAGAAAAGGACATTAGTGAGCAATAAGAAATTATCTAAAGGTAGAAAACTCATTGGTAACTGTAAGTACACAGACAAACACAGCATATTGTAACATTGTAATTATGTGCAAAGCACTCATATCTTGAGTAGAAAGACTAAAAGAAGAACCAATCAAAACGAATAATTACAACTTTAAAAGACATAGTATAATAAAATAGAAATAGAAAGAAGTTAAAAAGCAGGGGGATAAAATTGTAGAGTTTTTATTAGTTTTCTATTTGCTTATTTGTTAGTTACTTTGCTTTTGCTATCAGTGTTAAGTTTTCATTAGTTTAAAATCATGGGTTATAAGATGTTATTTCCAAGTCCCGAGGTAACCTCAGAAAACCTCCAACAGTCTGGGCACAGTGGCTCATGCCTGTAATCCCACCACTTTGTGAGGCCAAAACAGGAGGATTGCTTGGGTCCAGGAGTTCAAGACCAGCCTGGGCAACAGAGCAAGACACTTTCTACACACACATACACACACACACACACACACAGACACACACACACACGCGCGAACATAAAATAGCTATGTGTGCTGGCATGCACCTGTGATCCCAGCTACTCAAGAAGCTGAGGTGGGAGGATCAGTTGAGCCCAGGAGATCAAGGCTGTAGTGAGCCATGATTGCACCACTGCGGTCCAGTTTTGATAACAGAGCCAGACCCTGTCTCAAAAGCAAAATAAAACAAAATAAACCTACAAAAGATACACAAAAAATAAAAAGCAAGAAAGTAAAACATACTGCTAGAAAAAAAAATCACTTTCACAAAATAAAAGAAAGAAAAGAAGGAAGGAAACGAAGACTACAAAACAACCAGAAAACAAGTAACAAAAATGGCAGGAGTAAGTTCTTACTTATCAATAACAACATTTAATGTAGATGGACTAAAGTCTTTAATCAAAAGACACGGAGTGGCTGAATGGATTAAAAAAGAAGACCCAATAATTGGTTGCCTATTCCAAGAAACACACTTCACCTATAAAGACACACATAGAATGAAAATACAGGGATAGAAAAAGATGTTTCATGTAAATGGAAACCAAGAAAGAGTAGGAGTCACTATACTTACATCAGACAAAATCTATTTCAGGCCAAAAACTATAAAAAGGGATGAAAGTCATTGTATAATTATAAAGGGGTCATTTCAACAACAGGATGAAACAATTGTTAACAGGTACACACCTAAAACTTGAGCATCCAGATATAGAAAGCAAATATTATTAGAGCTAAAGAGAGCGATAGACCCCAATACAATAATAGTTGGGGACTTCAACACCACTTACAGCATTGGACAGATCACCCAGGTAGAAAATCAGCAAAGAAACATTGGACTTTATCTGTACTATAGACCAAATACACCTAATGAAAGTTTATAGAACACTTAATCCATAGCTACAGAATATACATTCTTCTCCTCAGCATACAGATCGTTCTCAAGGGTAGACCATATGTTAGGCCACAAAACACGTCTTTAAAAATTCAGAAAAATTGAAGTAATGTTAAGTATCTGACCACAATAGAATACAACTAGAAATTAGTAATAAGAAATTTGGAAATGATACCGATACATGGAAATTATATAGTGTGCTCCTGAATAACCAACAGATCAATGAAGAAATTAAGAGAGAAACTTAAAAATTTCTTGAAACAAATGAAAATGGAAACACACCATATCAAAACCTATGAGATACAGCAAAATAAGTACTAAGACCAAAATTTATAGCTATGAGTACCTACATCAAAATAGAAGAAATATTTCAAAAACACCGCAGTGATGCATCATAAAGAACTAGAAAAGCAAAAGTGAACAAAACACAATATGAGTCGCAGAAATACATGAAATGGAAATGAAAAGGACAACACAAAAGATCAGTGAAAGGAAAAGTTGATTTTTTGAAAAGAAAATTTATGAAACTTTATCAAGAATAAGAAAAGTGAGAAGACCCAAATAAAATCACAGATGAAAAAGGAAACATTTCAACCAATACCACAGAAATTCAAAGGATCATTAGAGACTATCATGAGCAAGTATATGCCAATAAATTGGAAAACCTAGAAGAAATGAATAACTTTCTATTCACATACAACCTACTAAGATTGAACTATGAAGAAATCCAAAACATGAACAAACCAGTAACAAGTCATGAGATCAAAGCTGTAATAAAAAGTTTCCCAGCAAAGAAAAGCATGGGATTTTATGGCTTTAGTGTTGAATTCTAGCAAACACTTAAAGAACTAATACCAATTTTACTCAAACTATTCTAGAAAATAGAAGGAGAGAGAATACTTCCAAACCCGTTCTACGAGGCCAGCATTACTCTGGAGTGCAGTGGTGCAATCATTATGAAAACAAGGATATTTTGACTTCTTCCTTTCCAATTTGGATGCCCTTTATTTCTTTCTCTTGTCTGTTTGCTCTAGCTAGGACTTCCAGTACTGTGCTGAATAACAGTGGTCAAAGTGGACATCCTTGTCTTGTTCCAGATCTTGGAGGAAAGGCTTTCAGTCCCCATTCAGTATGATACTAGCTATGGGTCTGTCATATAAGGTTTTTATTTTGTTGAGGTAGCTTCCTTTTGTATCCAGTTTTGTGAGGGTTTTTATGAAATGATGTTGAATTTTATCAAATTTTTTTCAGCATGTATTAAGATGATAATATGGTTTTTGTCCTTCATTCTGTTGCTGTGATGTATCACATTGATTGATCTGTGTGTGTAGAACCATCCTTGCATTCATGGGATAAATCCCACTTTATCCCATGATGGTCATAGTCATGATGAATGATCTTTTTAATGTGTCATTTAGTTTAGTTTTCTAGTATTTTGTTGACAATTTTCCCATCAATTTTCATCAGAGATATGGACCTGTAATTTTCTTTCTTTGATGTGTCTTTGTCTGGTTTTGGTTTCACTCTGTCGCTCAGGCTAGAGTGTGGTCGTGCAATTATGGCTGACTGCATCCTCATCCTCCTGGGCTCAAACCATCCTCCCGCTTCAGCCTCCTGAGTAGCTGAGACCACAGGCATACACCACCATGCCTGGTTAATTTTTTTTTTTTTTTTTTTTTGTAGAAATGGAGTATTGCCATGTTGCCCAGGTTGGTCTGGAACTCCTGTGGCTCAAGCAAATCAGTAGCATATCTATATGCCAACAGTTAACAATCTGAAAAAGAAATCAAGAATGTAACCCCATTTACATTAGCTACAAATACAATTAAATACCTAGGAATAGACTAAAGTAGTAAAAGATCTCTACAATAAAAACTATAAAATACTGATGCAAGAAATTGAGAAGACACAAAACATGGAAAAATATTCTATGTTCATAGATTGGAAGAGTCAATATTGTTTAAATGTCCACATTATCCAAAACAATCTACAGATTCATTGCAATTCCTATGAAAACACCACTGGCATTCTTCACATAAATAGAAAAAAAGATCCTAAAATTTATATGGAACCACAGAAGACCCAGAATAGCCAAGGCCACCTTGAGCAAAATGAACAAAATTGGAGGAATCTCATTACCAGACTTCAAATTATATTATAGAGCTATTGTAATCAAAGCAGCATGGTACCTGCAAACAGACAAATAGACCAAAGGAACAGAATAGAGAACCCAGAAATAAATTTATAAATCTATAGTGAACTCATTTTTGACAAAAATGCCAAGAACATACACGGGGGAAAAGATAGTCTTTTCAATAAAAGGTGCTGGGAAAACTGAGTATCTATGTGCAGAAGAAAGAAATTAAACCCTTGTCAGATGAGTTCATGTCCTTTGTAGGGACATGGATGAAGCTGGAAACCATCATTCTCAGCAAACTATCACAAGGACAAAAAACCAAATACCACATGTTCTCACTCATAGGTGGGAATTGAACAATGAGAACACTTGGACACAGGAAGGGGAACATCACACACCGGGGCCTGTTGTGGGGTGTGGGGAGCGGGGAGGGATAGCATTAGGAGATATACCTAATGTAAATGATGAGTTAATGGGTACAGCACACCAACATGGCACATGTATACATATGAACAAACCTGCATGTTGTACACATGTACCCTAGAACTTAAAAGTATAATAAAAACATTTTTTTAAAGAAAGCACACAAAATAACAGTAAAAGTAAATAAATAAATAAATAAATTGCTAATGACAGAACCTGGGTAGTGGGTATATAGGTCTTCATTGTAAAATTCTTCATTGTAAAATTCTTTCAGCTTTATGTATACTTTTAAATTTCCATAATAAAATGTTGAAAAATGAAGAAAAAAACAAAAGATATTAGACCCTTATCTCTTGCCATACCCAAAAACCAAATCAAAATGGATTAAACACTTAAGCCTAAGACCTCAAAATATAAAACTATTACTAGAAAAGATTGGGAAAGCGCTCCAGGACATTGGACTGGGCAATGATTTCTTGAGTAATACCCCATGAGCACAGGCAGTCAAAGCAAAAATGGACAAATGGGATCACATCAAGTTAAAAAGCTTCTTGTAGCAAAGTAAGGAATCAACAAAGTGAAGAGACAACTCACAGAATGGTAGAAAATATTCACAAACTATCTATCTGACAAGGGATTACTAACCAGAACATGTAAGAAGCTCAAATAAGTCAAAGAGAAAAAATGTAATAATCTGATTTAAAAATGGGCAAAAGATGTCAACAGGCTTTTCTCAAGAGAATACATACAAATTGCAAACAGACATATAAAAAGATGCTCAATAGAAATGCAAATCAAAACTACAATGAGGTAACACCAGTTAAGATGGCTTTTATGCAAAAGCCAGGCAATAACAAATGCTGGTGAGGATGCAGAGAAAAGGTAACCCTTGTACACTGTTGGTGGAAATGTAAATTAGTACAGCCACTATGCAGAACAGTATGGAGGTTTCTCAGAAAACTAGAAATAAAACTACCAGCAATGCCACTGCTAGGCTGATAGGTACATAGCCCAAAACAAACAAACAAACAAACAAAAAACCCCAAAAAACCAGAAATCAGTATATCAAAGAGATATCTGCACTTCCATGTGCATCGCAGTACTATTCACAAAGCCATGATTTGGAAGAAACCTAAGTGTCCATCAATAAATGAACAGATAAAGAAAATGTGGTATCTATACACAGTAGAGTACTATTCAGCCATAAAAATGAACAAGATTCTGTCATTTGCAACAACATGGATGGAAATGAGGGTCATTATGTTAAGTGAAATAAGCCAGGCACAGAAAGACAAACTTTGCATGTTATCACTCATTTGTGGGAGCTAAATTTAAAACAATTGAACAAATGGATATGGAGAGTAGAATAATGGTTACCAGAGGCTGGGAAGGGGTTTAGAGTTGGGGGAAGTGGGGATATTTAACGGATACAAAAATATGGTTAGACTAACATCTAGTATTTTATAGTACAACAAGGTGATTACAGTCAACAATAATTTATTGTACATTTAAAAAATAACTAAAAGACTATAATTGGAATGTTTGTAACATAAAGAAAGGATAAATGCTTGAGGTGATAGATACTCCATTTACTCTGATGTGATTATTATGCATTGCATGCTTGTATCAAAATATCTCATGTACCCCATAAATATATACTCCTACTATGTACCCATGAAACATTAAAAATTAAAAGAAACTTATACCAGCCATTAATACAGTTATATTTAGTTTACCCGTTGCTAATATGCCCAATAAATTTCAACAGTCTTTTTTCACTCTTATCCAGGGTAGTTTAAAATCTCAACTCTCTTTGTTCTTCCTGGCTGTGCTCAGTAACATAAGTATTTATCTAAAATACAGCTTCCTGGGAGGAAAATGACTAAATATCTGTGAGTACCAGCAGTAGGACACCTGCCCTAGCTTTCTAAGAAATCAAGTTGGCAGCCTAATGAAACTCAGAAAGAGGGATATAAGAAGCTGTTAACTGAATTAAGGTGCCTCAGATCACAGGCCACTGGTCTCTTGTCTCAACATTTATCCTCTATCCTTTCCCCAAGCTTATTGTCTAAACAGCCTCTAACAAGAGCCTGCATCTGTTCCCCAATTTTGGATTCCCCATGCTTTACTGCAGCTCCTCTCCCTAGCCCACCAATCTGGACAGCTGTTTCCAATTTCCCTCACTGGCTATCCCCAGGTGGTACCACCTGGCCACTGCCAGGACGGAAGAGATAAAAGGTTTGTAAAACTCTGGGCAGGAAATAGCCTCAGCTCTGTGATTTGAATTGAGGTTGATGGGAATAAAACCAACTTACATTTATTAAATGTCCAATGTTTGCCAGGCATTTAAAATATAACAGCTTTGTTGACATAAATTACATACCATAAAATTCACCCTTTTAAATCATACAGTGCAGTGGTTTTTAGTGTATTTGCAGGGTTGTGCAATCACCAAGGTCTAATTTTAGGACATTTTAATCACCCCCAAAAGAAACCTCATACTCATTAACATATACTCGTAATTCTCCCCTGCCCCCAGTCTCTGAGTCTCTGGAAACCAGTAATCTACTTTCTGTCTTTATGGATTTGCCTATTCTGGACATTTCACAGAAATGGAATTATATATAGCCTTTTGTGTCTGGCGTCTTTAACTTAGTCTAATATTTCCAAGTTCATCCGTGTTGTAGTTTGGATCAGTACACTTATTTTTATAGCCTAGTAATATTTCGTTGACTGGTTATATCATATTTTGTTTATCCATTCATTAGTTGATGGACAATTGAGTTGTCTCTACCTTTTAGCTATTATGAATAATGCTACTGTGAACATCTGTGCAAGTTTGTCCATGGACATATTTTCAGTTTTCATCAGTATATATCTAGGAGTGAAAACGATGGGTCTTTAGGTAACCACATTTAACTCTTGAGGAACTGCCAAACTGTTTTCCAAAGCAGCTGCAGTATTTTACATTTTACCAGCAGTGTATAGGGTTCCAATTTCTGCACATCCTTGCCAATACTTGTTATTTCCATCTTTTTATTATAGTCATCCTATTGGGTGTGAAATGGTATCTCATTGTCATTCAGCTTGCATTTGCTGATGACTAATGGTGTTGAGCATCTTTTCATATGCTTATTGACTATTTGTCTTCTTTGGAGAAATGTCTATTCAAATCCTTTGCCCATTCTTTAATTGAATTATTGGTGTTTTGTTGAGTTGTAAGAGTGCTTTATTCTGGATATTAGATCTTTATTAGATATATGATTTGCAAATGTTTTTCTCATTCTGTGGGTTGTCTTTTCACTTTCTTGATGATGTCCTTCGAAACACAAAAGCTTTTAATTTTGATAATGTCCAGTTTATTTTTTTCTTCTGTTGCATGTGTTTTTGGTATCATATCTAAGAAACCATTCCTGATCCAAGGAATTTTTTACTCCTGTTTTCTTCTAATAGTTTTATGGTTTTAGCTCTTACATTTAGGCCTATGATTCATTTTGAATTAATTTTTGTATAGTGTATGAGGAAAGGGTCCAACTTTATTTTTTGTGTAAGGGCATCCAGTGGTCCCAGGATGATTCATTGAAATGATTACCTTTGCCATTGAATTATTTTATACCATTGCTGAAAATCAATTGACCATAAGTAGAAGGACTTCTTTTCCTATATTCCCAGTTCTTTACCATTGATTTATATATTTAATCTTATGCCAGTACTGCACTGTCATTAGTGTGGCTTTGTAGTAAGTTTCGAAATCAGAAACTGTGAGTCCTTCAACTTTGTCCTTTTTCAAGATTATTTTGATTATTCTGGATTCCTTGTATTGCCATATGAATTTTATGATAAGCTTGTCAATCTACGTAAAACATGCCAGCTGGAATTCTGACAGAAATTGTTTTGAATCTGCAGATCATTTGGGGGAGTGTTACCATCTTAACAACATTAGGACTTTCACTATCAAGTTTGATACTAGCTGTAGGGTTTTTATGGATGGTTTTTCATTAGGTTGAGGAAATTCCCTTCTATTCCTAATTTGCTGAAGTTTTTTTTATTAAGAAAGGTTGTTGGAATTTGTCCATTTTTTCTGTGTTTATCGAGATGATTCTGTGTTTTTTCTTAAATTCTATTGGTATTATATTAGTTGATTTTCAGATGCTTACCTGACTTTGCATTCTTAGAATAAATCCCAGTTTGTCATGGTGTCAAACACTGGATATTTTATATGGCCAGATGTGGTTTTGCTAATATTTTGTTGATGGTTGTAACATCCACATTCATAAGGAATACTGGTCTGCAGATTTTTTTCTCTTGTGAAATCTTTGGTTTTGGTATGGTGGTAATGAATGAATTGGGAAGTATTCTCTCCTTTTCTATTTTTTAATGGAAAAGCTTGAGAAACATTGGTGTTAATTCTTTAAAAGTTGAGTGGAATTTATTGGTAAAGCATCTGGGCTTGGGATTTTTGTGGGAAGTTTTTAATTATTATTACAAACTCAATATCTTGTTATGAATCTATTCAGATTTTCTCTTTATTTTCAAGTCAAATTGACTAGTTTGTCTTTCTAGGAATATTCTCATTTCATCTAAGCTACTGAGTTCATTGGCAAACAATTATTCATTCCCTTATAGTCCTTTTAGTTTCTGTAAGGTAAGCAGATATCCGCCCCCTTCTTTATTCTTTATGTTAGCAATTTAAGTCTTCCCCTCTTTTTTCCTTTTCAGTCTAGCTAAAGGTTTGTCAGTTTTGTGAATCATATCAGAGAACTAATGTTTAGCATTGTTGATTTTCTCTATTGTTTTTCTATTTTCTGTTTTATTTATTTCTACTCTAATCTTTATTATTTTTCTCCTTCTACTTGCTTTGAATTTAGTTTACTACCCTTTTTCTAGTTTATCAAGGCAGACATTTAGGCTTTCTATTTGAGATGTTTTTTAAAATATAGGCCTTTATAGCTAGACATTTCTAAGTATAGCTTAATTGTGTTCCATATATTGTACTTCCATTTTCATTCATCTCAAGGTATTTCCTAATTTCCCTTGTGATTTCATCTTTGACCAATTGATTATTTTGGATTATGTCATTCAATTTACACATATCTGAGAATTTTCCAAATTTCTTTCTCATATTGATTTTTAATTTTATTACATTTTTGTTGGAGGACACATTTATTGAGGCTTGTTTATGGTCTAACATATGATCTTTTCTGGAGAATATATCGTGTGCACTTGAGAAGAATGTGTATATCACTGTTTGAAGTAGAGTGTTCATAGATGTCTATTAGGTCTACTTGGTTTATAGCATTTTTCAAATCTTCTGCTTTCTTGTTGATAGTCTATTTGTTCTATCCATCATTGAAAGTGGGCTATTGAAATCTCTATTATTGTTGAATTGTCTTATTTCTCTTTCAATTCTCTCAAGTTTTACTTCATGTATTTTGGAGCTCTGTTGTTAGGTGCACATATATTTGTAATTGTTTTGTGTTTGTTGAATTGACCCTTTTATTTATGTTCCTAATGCATTGATCCTTTTATTATTAAAAAAGTCCTTCGTTGTCTCTGTTAACACTTTTTGCTTTAAAGCTTATTTCATCTGATATAAATATAGCTGCTCCTATTCTTTTTTGTTTACTGTTTGCATGCTATATGTTTTATCATCTTTTTCTTTCAACCTATTTGCACATTTGAATCTAAAGTGCATCATATTATAGGAAGCATATAGTTGGATCATGTTTTTATTTATTCTACAGTTCTTGGCCTTTTGATTAGAGTCTTTTGTCCACTAAATTTGATTAGTGTTTAGCTTACATTTAATACAATTACTGATTAGGTAGGATTTACGTCTGCTATTTTCAGTTTGTTTTCTGTATGTCTGTCGTCTTTTTTGTTTCTTTATTCCTTTATTACTTCCTTCTTTTGTGTTAAATAAATATTATCTAGCATATAATTTTAATTTTCTTGTTGTTTCTTTTACTTTTTTTTTGAGAAATACTCAGTGGTTTTCTTGGAGATTGCAATTAACATCTTAACTTAAGCAATCAAGTTCAGATTAATACCACTGTAATTTTAATAGTATATAAAAATTTGCCCTGATATTGTTCCATTTCTTCCTCCCTCCTTTGTGCTATTATTGTCACACATGTCATTATGTTATAAACCCATTAGTGCAGTTTTATAATTAATAATTTATGCAGTTGTTAAAAGACTACTCAACAAATGAGATTAAAGAACTCTACACTATTACAACCCTAATAACATAACATGCCCAAATCCATACTGTATTAAAGTGTCTCTGTTTGCCTAGGTTTAGAACATAAAAGAAAATTATTTAATTGCTTAAAGCAGTATTTAAAAATCCCACCGGTATTGCTCAGAGAGGAAGTTTCACAAATGAAATTTTAAAAACTTATATCATCAATCTGTATTACCCTATTATCACTATAAATTTGAGAATTTCTTAGGTCATAAGGCAGGACCAACCCCTTTGTATTGGCCACAGTAAACCCTTTCAAAACGTCTTGACCATTTGAATGGCTAAGTTAAAGTTTCTCATTACTAAGACTGTATTACTAAGTGGTTCAGATATCAAACAAAGGGTTTTTAATGATAATGCTTTCCATGATACACAAGCAGAAGACACTTACCAACTGTGTCAACAAAACAAGAAATATAGCTACGTAAGACAAATCACAGATCATAGTGGGCATTTCAACCACTTCTGATGCTCTGATTGCAGATTTCAGAACACAGAGAACAAAGCATGCAAAAATGTCAATCACACATTCTTCTTTCCATAATAAAAAGGTACCCTTTCAAGATTTTCATGTTTGCTTTTGCTGTTCCTCAGGTTTGAATGTTTATTTCAGTTTTAATGTTGAAACTTCAGTTTTTCCTGTTAATTTATTTCTCATCCTCAAAATCAAATTGTCTGGGCCCAGCAGAAACTTAGGGAAATGGTAGCACCAAATGAGAGAGTCAGCAGGTGAGAGCACAGTCAAAATTGGTCCTAAGATCAATTCCCAGGATAAGGAGGCAGAAGCCCAGTTTGTATGAGTCAGTGTTATGGCCACGAAAATATTATTGTGAATCATATCTTTCAGGTGGGGAGAAGTTGGAAGACAAGTATTAAAGTCAGTGGTCAGAAGACTGGAGGATGGGTAGGTTCAATTCAAAGCATAGGTTTGTTGAATATAAGGTAGGTGGTCCACGTCAAAACATGGTGTATAATGTGGAGCCAGGATCACCTATTTAAGGAAGTATATCAGGATGAAGAGAGACAAAACTCTTTCTGCTATGTCCTCTCTAAAACCTGTGTCATATTCTTGTAATTAACTACTGTCCCCTGAGCCTTGTACCTGATGCTACAGCTACAGGTTCAGGACCCTCATAGGCATTTTTATTGCAACACCTTTTTAACTATCATTTTATTTTGTCTAGGATTAGGTAGTATTTAGGTGCTCACTTCCGCTGCAATGGAGTTATTCTCTAGAAAGCAATCAGAGTGTATTCTCTGCTGAAGTGTAAGCTTCTTTAGGGCAATAATTTTTGTTATACCTCTATATTAGTCAGCTCCAGCTACCATAATAAAATACAATAGACTTAGTAGCTTAGACAACAAAAATTTATTTTCTCACAGTTCTGGAGGTTGGAAAGTCTCAGATCAAGGTTCTAGTCAATTTAGTTTCTGGTAAGGGCTCCCTTCCTGGCTTGCAGAGGGCTTCCTTTTTACTATGTCCTTATGTGACCTTTCTTCTCTGTGTGTGGGGGGAGT